>NW_020171817.1:2887738-2917218 GCF_003031525.2 Neophocaena asiaeorientalis asiaeorientalis
CCAAACGTGTCTTTATGCCTCAAGTGTTCAGATCTCGAGACCTCTGGGCAGAATCTGACCACATCTTTCCATTTGGACGCTGGGTCCTCTACTACTCAGCACACCCTTCGGTCAGGCACGCCCTGTGCAGAAAGGGCAGACGTCTCCCGTCCTCCCCTGTGCACATGCTCAGCTCTGTCCTCAGGGCCCCCAGGCCCTCCCGGGGACAGGAGAATCCAGGCAATGCGTGAGCTGGGGGCTGCAGGTGGGGGGGCTCAGCCTCTGCCTCTGAGTGGTTAGGAGCACACGGGGAAGGAACCAGTCCTGACAAACATCCAGGCACAGGACAGCTCCGCAGGAGTTACAACAGGGTGGCATTGGCACAGGCCAAAAGAATAGGCTGTAGGAATAGCCAAAACAACTCTGAAAGGGAAGAACCAAGTCAGAAGACCAGCTCTACCTGATTTCAAAACTTATTACGGGGCTTCCCTGGTGGCACAGTAGTTAAGAATCCGCCTGTCAATGCAGATGACATGGGTTCGAGCCCTGGCCCGGGAAGATCCCACATGCCGTGGAGCAACTAAGCCCCTTCGCCACAACTACTGAACCTGCACTCTAGAGCCCGTGAGCCACAACTACTGAGCCCGCGCACCTAAAGCCCGTGTTCCGCAACAACGGAAGCCACTGAAAGGAGAAGGCCGTGCACTGCAATGAAGAGTAGCCCCTGCTCGCCACAACTAGAGAAAGCCCGTGCGCAGCAATGAAGACCTAATGCCGCCAAAAATAAATAAATTAATTAAAAGAAAAAACTTATTATAAATCTACAATATATGATGCTGTATTTTTAGTGTAAAAGACGAATCGATGACTAGAAGAGAAGAGCCCAGAAATAGACCCATGTAGATACAGTCAATTGATTTCTGATAACAGTACCAAGGCAATTCAAGGGGGAAAGAATAATCCAGAACAATTAGATGTCCACATGCAAAGGAATCAACCTGGACCCTTACCTGACACCACTACAAAAATTAAAGGAAGGGGCTTCCCTGGTGGCGCAGTGGTTGAGAGTCCGCCTGCCGATGCAGGGGACACAGGTTCGTGCCCCGGTCTGGGAGGATCCCACATGCCGCGGAGCGGCTGGGCCCGTGAGCCATGGCCGCTGACCATGGCCGCATGGTCCGGAGCCTGTGCTCCACAACGGGAGAGGCCACAGCAGTGAGAGGCCCGCGTACCGCAAAAAAATTTTTTTAAATAAAAATAATAAAAATGAAAGGAAATGGATCATATACCTAAATGTAAGAGTTAAAACTATAAAATTTCTAGAAGAACACAGAAAAGAAAATCTTACTGACCTTAGTTTTGGCAAAGATTTCTTAAATACGAAACAAAAACACAAAGTACAAAAGAAACAATAAATTTGACTTCATCAAAACGAAAATGTTTGCCCTTCAAAAGGGAAGGAATGGGAAATTTTAAAAGTAAGACGTAGATTATGAGAAAATATACAAAACATATATGCAACAAAAAACCTGTATGTGGATTATATAAAGAATTCTTAAAACTCAACAATAAGAATTCATTTAAACGAATAAGAAAAATTGTACCCCAGCGATCTGAACACACACTTCACCAGAGATGATCTACTGACAGCAAATAAGCAAGTGACCAGATGCTCACCATCCAAAGTCATCAGGCAAATGCATAGCAGCATAAGATACTCCTACACTCCCATTAGAATGAGTAACATTTAGAAGACTGACCACACCAGGTGCTGGCACCCCATGTGGTGCAGCTGGAGCCCTTATCCTGCACAGTGTCGGTGAGGATCTACAGTGGTACAGCCACTCCGGAAAACAGTTTTTTCTTGAAAGGTTAAATATACATGGGTCACTCAAGCCAAACATTCAACTCCTAGGTATTTACCCAAGAGAAACAAAAGTATATATGCATACAAATGTATGTGCGGGAACATCATAGCAGCTTCATTTGTAGTAACAGCCCAAACCGAAAAGAACCCAAATGTGCATGAACCCAATGGGTAAATGGTACATTTGTACAATGAATACTACTCGCCAATAAAAAGGGATACACTACTGACACATGCAAAAAACATGGCCGAATCTCCAAGTCATAATGCTGAGTGAAAGAAATCAGACAAAGAATTCATACTGTGTGACTCCATTTATGTAAAATTCAGAAAATGCAGACTCGTCTACCGCAACAGAAAGCAGATCATTGGCTGCTTGGGGAGGTGGGGTCCCCGGGGCACAAGGAAACCTTTGGGGTGATGAATATGTTCACTATCTTGATTGTGGTGACGGTGTCACAGGTGTTTACATATATCAAAAATCATCAAACTGTATACTTTATTTTATGTCAAAGCAATATAGTTTTCCCGTTGCGGAGCACGGGCTCCGGACGCGCAGGCTCAGCGGCCATGGCTCACGGGCCCAGCCGCTCCGCGGCATGTGGGATCTTCCCGGACCAGGGCACGAACCCACGTCCCCTGCATCGGCAGGCGGACTGTCAACCACTGCGCCACCAGGGAAGCCCAGTAATGTAGTTTTTTAACACCGCCTTGACCCAGTTTTGAGGCCCTGGCTAGAAGCTGGTCAGCTCCCCTTCTTAATTAGCAGCTAATTAAGTCCACACCCCTACCACCTCCCTCATCAGACTCTCACACTCCGGGCCACCATCCACCTGCTTTAATCACCCCAGGACCAGGGATGAGACAACCAGGACACCCCCTGTGCCCTAGAGTCCTCTGAAATTACTCAAACTGGCTAATTCTATGCCTGCTCACCCCGCCTTGCCTGTTCCTTCCCACTGAAACCACAATAGAGGCTCTTCCCACAGCTCACCCCTCCCTGGCCTCCTGACGGACCTGGCGCTTCCCCATGTGGCCCTGCCTGTGTGCACTGTCTCCAGAGAGCTGTGAGTATAACAAAACAGTAAAACGCTACCTGATTTCTTTCTCTTGATCTGCATGAGGTCTCCCTAGACCTCACTCAAGGCCATATGGTTAACAATCAATTATACTTCAATAAAGATGTTTTAAAACGATAGAGAGAATGTAAAGATATTTAGCTCCACTCCCATCATTGTACAGAAAAGAAAGAAGAGGAACGGGGAACCCCACCTTCCTCCCCGGGGGTGGGTGGGGGGGGGGAGGTGTGGCAGTGAGTCCCCGGCCTGCGCCCAGCTCATCAGCTGCACAAACGTAAGAATTCTTAACTGGAAGTCCCTCAACTTCATTTCATAAGAGGAGGGGCGCGTGGGGCGAGGCAGGCATCTGGGGAGCAGAAGGCACACCTTTGCAGAGAAACTGACAAACGACCTGGGGCAAGAAGAAGAAACTGCTGTGGGAAGGGCCGGGCTGGCTGTGATCCTGAGCGACAGCAGCCTGAGAGCCCGGGAGAGCCGCCAGGCCCTCGGACCAAGGAGCATTTTCCCTCCGGGGAGGCGGGCTCAGATAATCACGGCCTCCGCAAGCAGAGAACCAAAGGCAGGGTTGTGAGGGAGGGAGGCTCGCCCACACGCCCAGCCCAGCAGCAGAGACACACGGTGCTCGACCCCCCCCTCCCCCGCCCTCCCCCAGCAGCTCCTTCCCCTCCTCCCTGACCCAGCACCCTCACTTCGAGTCCATTCTCGCAGGCGCTTCACCTCGCCTGCACCTGCACACCCACCCTCTGCTCTGCAGGGCACACAGCCCTAGGGAAAATTCTGCCCACTCGCAACCCATCACCTTTAAGCTCCAGCTCAACCCAGAGGCCGAGCTCTGTCTGGGTAAACTTTCCCATCTCAACGCGTCCACTAGACCCGAGACAGGCCCTGGAGGGGTCCCCCGCATTCCCCCAAAGATCAATTCTCCAGAAAGTAATTCACGAAATGACCAAAGTCACTAGAGGGCTGATTCATCAAAAGCCAGTTTGCAGAGTTGTTGCTTGAGACTCACGAATTACGGTCAGGGGCCCAGCAGTCAGGGCCAGGGAGTCATCGGGGGTGAGTGGGCACACAGCCCGTTTTCCAGGCTCCCCGTCTACGTTCTAGCCTGAGGAGACCCTGCAGTAACCCTCTCAGCCCCCTGTTCTTGGCAGACACACCGGGGGGGAGGTGAAGCTGGTGTGGAGCCGGATGAAAGGCTTATCAGCCGAAACCAGGGAGCTGCCTAGCTGCCTCCAGCCTGTCGTGGTCCCCTTCACTGGAGGTCTCACCCCTACGTGGCTGCCACCCTCTAGCTTCTACTCCATTACAGAGTCTCAATAAATACACAGGCAGGAAAACAGCCTGTATATAATTTAAGTAATAATCCTGAAAGATGCCTTTACTTGCACTGGAATATAATCCACAGATTTTCTCACGGTCTGCTTGGAACACTGTGCCTTTCCCTGGGAACTAGGAGGGGCTTGTCCCTTGGAGCCATCACTTCCAGGCTTGACAGGGATAGAGCTGGGGACCTCCTGCCATCTGAGCTGCACTGAGGCCGGTTCACCTGACTCAGATCCAGGTGTCAGTCCCTGGCTGAGCACCAGCTCCCACTCCTTGTACCCCCTGTACCCGGTCCCCCCAGGCTTCTGCTGAGACTTTAGAACCTGCCTTACCGACTTCTTTCAAGGTGAGTCATTCAGCATTCAGCATTTCTCCCGACTTTTTCCAGTTTAACCCAGCACCGTGTTTTGTTAATTCGAGGGTGGATTCCGCCTGAGAATTGCCTGGGCTGTTTCACTTCCCTCCTGACCCCTCCGGCTACTGCCTCTCAGCCACATCCCCACTCAGTGCCCTGGAGGCTGCTACCCCAAACAGGACCTCACAGCTTTCCCTGGCCCTGAGGCAGGAGATAGATGGGCCCCAGGCTGAGCAGCTGGGGTCTGTCCCCTGTGGACCGTACTCCAAGATGAAGATAACAGGAGGGAGGAGAGGAGCCCTGCCCAGATAAGAGACCACACATTCCTCATTCTCGAGCTCAAGGAGACTTTCCCGACTACACATGCACAGAAAGGCTCCTGAGGGTCAAAAGGGAGGAGGCACCACCCCATAGCAGATGACGTCAACCTAACCAGAGGCTTCTTTGCTGGAACCCATCTTGGCTAAGAGATAAACCAAATATGGACTCAGAACCAGGCAATTCCCCACCAGGGAAGCCCTTTACATCTTTATTGGAGTATAACTGCTTTACAATGGTATGTTAGTTTCTGCTTTATAACAAAGTGAATCAGCTATACGTATGCATATAACCACCCTTTTTCAGATTCTTTTCCCATATAGGCCATTACAGAGCACAGAGACAATTTTAAATGGACTCCTGAAGTCATTTTTCCAGGGACCCCAAAACTGCATATTTTCAACACTCTGAAGGTCTTCAGTGTTCACACTGTAAAGACATGAAATTATCCCCCCAAAATTCTTCCTCCATAATTCATTTTAGTTTGTTTTAATAAGTGTATTTATATTCACACATGTGTATACGTCACATTGCTAAACACCCAGGAACTGAAGAGAGTTTGCAAAATAGCTGCATACACAGCAAATTGGTGAAAACATAACCTGATAGAAAGCCAGGCTGTTCCATGAAGCCCAGTCATCTCAAGACTGCCGTGTGCCCTGACCCAGAGCAGCCTGGAAGCACATCCTGGCAGGAAGTCTGGAAACTCCTGCGGGTCCCCACCTCCTTCCCCTTGCTCTTCTCCAGTCCCGGACCCGGAGGATAACTTCTCGTGTCTTCATATTCATAGACACACGCATCCCTGCAGTCCCGCTTTCAAGAAACGATGGCAGAAACTCGCCCTGGGAAATGTACTGTGACAATGTCTCTTACACCGTACGGTGCCGTGGAGAGTAAAAGCACAGGTGAAGGGAGAGCCTTCCTAGCCACCCTGACCCAGAGGGCTTCGTGCTCCGGGTCGACAGCCAGCGGGCTCTCTACTGGCAGGCCCACCGTGTCCAACCAGTGACCACTGAACGCATCTTCTGAGTGATTCCTGGTGCCAGCTGGGATGGTTAATCCTATGTGTCCAGGTGGCTGGGCCACAGCGCCCAGACAGGTGGTCAGACATTATTCTGGATGCTTCTGTGTAGAGTGTTTTGGATGAGATTAACATTTAAAGCAGTAGCCTTTGAGTAACGCAGATTGCCCTCCATAATGTGGGTGGGCCTCTTCTGATCACTCGAAGGCCTGTATAGAACCTAGACTAACCTCCCCAGAACAAGAAGGAGTTCTGCCCGCAGACACCTCTGGATCAGACTGACACACTTCCCGAGGCCCTCCAGCTTCTGGCCACCCTGCAGATATTGGGCTTACCAAGCCTCTATGGTCAGGTGAGCCAATTCCTTAAACTCTCTCTGTATATGTGCACATCCTGTCGGTTCTGATTCTCCAGAGAACCCTGACACGCTTGTCTCGTCTCCAGCACTGTCCCTTTCTGGAGCAGAAGGGAGAGGGGGAAGGAGCCGGGCAGCCATAGCCGCACCACCCCCCAGGCTCTCTGTGCCCCTTCTCTCCCTTCAGTGCCCACCTCTGAGAGGCAGGGGCTTCCAACCATGCTGCATTTCACCCGAGAGCATGGCAGGGAGAGACCGTACTAAAAAGTTCCAACCCAGCCTGGACCACCTAGGAGGGACCCATGTATGTGTCGGCCTCTTTCCCCTTCCACATTCATCAGCACTTACTGAGCACCTACTGCAACCCAGCTGGTGTTGGAACAATGGACAGAGATTAATAAGGCACAGCCACCTCCCCTAGGGAGCCAGAAGTTCATGTCCCTTTTCTTTTCTTTTTTCTCATAACTTGGAAACATCACCCAGACATCAGAATCACAACTATTTTTAAAATCCTTTCAGACACCACTTAAAGAGAAAGCTATAGAAGGAAAAGCTATAGACCACCAACTGGGGACTGAATTTGACAGCCCCTAGCCTTCAGGTGACTATACCCAGGGGTATAAAGGAATTTACGTGCTGAAGAGCCAGAGACATGCTCTTTAGATAAATGCAGCAGCTTGTTTAGAGACTGTTTGGTTAAAGTCATTTTCTGTCTACGCTCTGAAATGCTGATCAAAACGTTTAGGTTCTTGAAAGTGATGATGAATCCCTTACACTGCAGATCTTTTTTAAACATGCACAAGAATTTTGGGAGTTTAAAAATGATCTTTAATTTTAGTCAAGATAGAGCATTAGGAAGGAATTACAAGCTTCCTTTTGGAAAGATAAATGTGCTTTAAAACTTTTTGTTCCCAAAAGACCCTGTAGCACTTTGCAGTGCTGTCGCCAGTATGTGGCAGCAGAGGGACTACTGTGACTTCTGCCCCACCCCCAGCTTTGGAAGCAAATCACTGACCTTTCTTTGGTCTAGGTGACTGTGCTGCGTTTGCTCTTGGCATCAAATATGTCAAACCACCATGGCATCTACTGATATCAAAAATAAGTACAGGGCTTCCCTGGTGGCGCAGTGGTTGAGAGTCCGCCTGCCGATGCAGGGGACACGGGTTCGTGCCCCGGTCCGGGAAGATCCCACATGCCGCGGAGCGGCTGGGCCCGTGAGCCATGGCCGCTGAGCCTGCGCGTCCGGAGCCTGTGCTCCGCAACGGGAGAGGCCACAGCAGTGAGAGGCCCGCGTACCGCAAAAAAAAAAAAAAAATAAGTACACCACTTGTATAATTTATTAAAATTGAAGTGTGCATAACTTCTAACCCACTTCTAGAAATATTTACGATAGGAATAAATACAGGAATATGTAATAATAATAAAATAATAAGCACAACACAGCGTGGAACTGATTTGAATACATCATTCTCAATTAAACACTAGGATAGGAATCTCAGTGGCGGGAGGAGAGGGGAATTCGTTAGATCCCAAATGTACTCTGGTCCACTCGTGGCGTTTCCTTGGCATTCCCAAAAGGCAGTGATACGCGTTTTAGAGCGGTTTGTTTTCTGAATGTGCATTTTCATGGCTCCACTGTCCCGGGTACCCCAGGCCTGGATTCCAGCTCAGAGCATTCACTTCTCTCTTCTCGGACTGCTTTGTCCCAGCCAAGTATTTGTCCCCAACTTCCTGACCTGTGTCCCAAGAAGCCTAAAGAGAACAGTGACACAGGGCTCTGTTCCCCGTGCCCGGAGGTGACGGGGTAACCCCCGTTAGGGATGCTGTAGAGATGACTGTCGCTTGGAGCTGGATGGATATTGGATCAGAAGACACTGAAGCCCCTTCTGGGTCTGGGATCCCATTTCTCATACAAATGCTCGGCAATGACAACAAACCATTTTCCACACGCCTCACCGTCAGCACTCCTTGGGAACAGACCCCTTAGGGGAGGCTCAGTCCAGGAGGCAGCTACGGCTTGTACCGCTCTCTCGGTATCCTCACTGTCTCAGGGGGGTCCCTTTCTCTAGTCTCCACCCTGCACCCACCCTTCCTCCAGGGCCTTGATCACCACCTGAGCTGATTTCATCAACGTTTCCGGAAGCTGCAAAGGGCTGCGCTGAGCAGGGCAACTCCAGGACTTTGCATAATAGGAGCTCAACAGCTGAATGAACGGCCCTGTGAATGTCCATCTCGGCCCCATCTCTCTTCCACGGTGAAGCTGTGTGCTGTGCAGGCCGGAGTGTCCTGCTGCCTGGGTCTTGGTGCCCTGAGCTGGCCCCACTGTCTGCGGCTCTTCTCAGCCCTTACAGGAGAGCTTGGGAGCGCTGGAGCACCACAGCACCTGTTCTTTCTGCAAATGTCCTTCCAGCAAATTCACGCTTCTGACCTGCAAAAACCAGCTCCCTTGGACCTGTTCCATTGCATTTTGACTGCAGTGCCCCCGGGCTGCCACCCGCGTTCAGAAGGCCCTTCATGTCGCAACAGACACACAGTCCTCTCCATCTCTGACCTAACTCCACCACGACACTGTCACTCTGCCAGCTTCCAAATTCCTGCAACGAGTGACTTTGCCCAGGCGACCCTTTGTGGCCTCGGAGGGCAGCAGGCCAGAGGGCACGTTCCAGGGACACCGGACAGCGCAGAGGGGAGGCGCCAGCCCAGGGTCAGGTCCAATCTGACGTGACCTTCCCTCAGTTCTTCCTTCACTTGTTGGCTTTGGTTTCCTCTTCAGCAGAAAGAGGAGGTTTGGACGCATAGAGTCTCTACTGGTCCTGAAGACTGGTCATAATGCCAGGGACACGGGCCCTGAGAGCAGCCCCATCCCAGCTGGAGACCTAACGTATCTCAGTCTCCAAAGGAAACAGAAAATAATAGGAGTGTTCACCTAGATTCTTAAACTTCGCCTTAGAATGCCACGGCTGAGTCTCTCATGGACCTACACTGACCAGGGCCCAGGTGAATTACTTCTCGAATGATAATAATGGAGGAAGCTTGTCAGTTTCTTAGTTCACAACACAGTGTTGAGTGCTCTCCAACAGTTCTCTACGTCCTGTGAACAACAGGTGATTTTTTCTGGGGCCCCATCTGGGTAGCAGAAGCTACGGAGGAACCACTTTGCTCTTCTCTCTCTCATTGGCACACTCAGCCATCATGAGGGATGAAAAGTTCACTTCTCCGATGGAAACGGCTCCCCCAAACGTCTAATGCTCATGCTGGTGGTGGAAGTTGAAAAAAAAGGGACACAGTGATTTCAGACGCAGCAAGCAGCAGCGAGCAGTAGCTGGATGCAAAATCTTAGCTCCCTGACCAGGAATCGAACCCAGGTCACCTGGGTGGGAACCAGGATCTCAACCGCTAGAGCACAGGGCCAGCAGTCAGAATCTAAGTCCCCAGTCCTTTGCCTATCTTGAAAGGAGGAATCTGACAAGGTGACGGAAGGTATAGAAGAAAGTAAAGTGTTTATTAGAAAAGCAAATACTTGCAGAGAGACGCATGGACAAGCTCAGTGAGAGCATCGCGAGAGGCGTGCCTCTGGGGGGTTTAAATCCTTTTTAAGGGGGCAGTCTTCCAGGTCTTTGTCTTCTCCTTGGCCAGTCATATTGTTTTGACGCCAAGGCTAATTTGTCTCTGGACCCTCCCCTGGGTGTGCACGCACCCCTCAATCAAGATGGATTTCATTGCAAAGGCCTCTGGGGGGGGGGAGACAGCAGACTTACTATGGTCTGGCATCCCCTCCTTTTTGACCCCCAAGGAACCTTTCTGCACGTGTGCAATGTCTCCCTCGCCCCAAGGATGGGAAATGTACAACCTCTTGATCTTTCAACAGGGTTTAGCCTCTCTGTCCCTGCTGTAAAAGTGCCCAATGTCTGGTTATCTACCCAATTCCTGTTGCTGTTTTTCATATCAAAGTACAGATTTCAAAATATAGACAGGAGTCCAGTCATAAACCCTGGAGCCCGTTTGTCTCTTGCCTCAGGAAATGTAAACGGGGGGCTGGTAACGAATGTCTGACCTGGAGCCCACCTTCTTCCTCCCCCCAGGAGGTGTGAACAGGAGGCCAGTTGGCCTGGAGCCCATCTATCTCCTGCCTCAGTAGGTGTAAGGAAATAACGGTTCTTCCAGAAGGTGGAGGTTTTAGCTCATTACAGCATGGCTGTGGCTCTGGGGTCTCTGATGGGAATGGATCCACTAAAGTTCTTCTCAGAGATGTGGCAACGTGACCCAGGACACTGTCACAGTGACCAATGCTGCTCATGGAGAGAAGAGAAAAGGGAGGAGAAGAAGAACTCCAGTGGTTTCATCTGGAGTTGTATTTCACTGTATTCTATAGGAGAAATCAAAGTGTATCACAGAGGTCAATAGCTTCTCCTGTGAAGGACCAGATGGCAGGTATTTTAGGCTTTGTGGCCATTCGGTCTATAATGGGCTGAATCGTGCCCCCAACCAAATTCACGTGTGGAAGCCTCAACCCTATACCTTAGAGTGTGACTATTTGGAGATGGGAGTCTTTATAGAAGTAATTAAGGTAAAATGAGGCCATCAGGCAGGGGCCTAATCCAATACAGCTGATGCCCTCACAAGAAGAGAGGCACACACAGACTAAGGGGCAATCGTGTGAGGACACGAAGAAGACGGCCGTCTACAAGCCAAGGAGAGAGGCCTCAGAAGAAACCAGCCCTGCTGCCACCTGGACTGCAGACTTCAGGCTTCAGACCTGTAAGAAGATAACTCTATTGCTAAGCCCCCCAGCCTATGTTGCTTGTTATGGCAGCCCCAGCAGACTGATGTACGGTCTCTGTTGCAACTGCTCCTCTACCTTTGTACAGAGAAAACCACCACAGACACTAGGTAAACAAATGGATGGGACCGCTCCAGTAAAACTTTATCTACAAAAGGGGGTGGGAGGGACTTCCCCGGCGGTCCAGTGGTAAAGAATCCGCCTTCCAATGATGCAGGGGATGCGGGTTCAATCCCTGGCCGGGGAACTAAGATCTCACATGCCTTGGGGCAACTAAACCCGCACGCCTCAACTGCTGAGCCCCTGCATCTCAACGAGAGAGCCGTGCGCCGCAAAGTACAGAGCCCACGTGCTCTGGAGCCCACGCGACACAACTAGAGAGAAGCCCGCGTGCCACAACTAAGACCCCATGCAGCCAAAAATATAAATAAAATAAAATAAAAAAGGGGTGGGAGCCAGATGTGACCCAGGCCCCGCAGTCTGCCGACCCCTGACAGAGCTTCATCCACAGTGCCCTTCTCCACGTCATTAGTTGGGCAGCACGTAAAATTCTAGGTGAGAATTACAGGCCCAGTGAGTGGACAGACAAAAGTCAGAACAAGTTCAAGGCTTTAGGTCTCACCACACCTGACACCTCATTTTATGTTCTATCCAATTTGCTTCTGAGAAAAACAGGGATTTTTCTCCTAATTGCCCTGTGGGAGATACTGCGTGGTTTCCAAGGAAAATAACAATTCTAAATTGTATATTATTTAATTAGTAATGTGTACTGTTTGGATGTAGAAAAAGTAGACCTAGTATCACTGCTGACCACTGCAAAAACCCTGCCTTTGGTATCTGTGCTGTGGAGCCTTTGGTAGGCAAGTTGCCTTTCGACAAGGCATTTCGGTAACCAGGCCCCTTGGGTAGAATTCAAGGTCGCTCACTCAGCAATCTTTGTATAATAGGATGACTGGGCAAATGCTCTCCTAGAGAAATACTCTAACATCTTTTCCTCCTTTATACTGAGGTCCTAATAAGTACATAGCACAAGAAAAGGCACCAAGGAGAATATGAAAGAAACACAAAGCAACTCATTGCCCAGATGAAACAATCTGTGAATAACTGAAAACAGTACACTGTGTTCTACACCCTAGCACCTCGCAGCCTTGTAGATACAATGAGAATTCAGGGACTGGGGAGCACATCAGAGAAGATATCAGGGTGATGCTTTAGTGGGTGAAAGACACCCACTAAAGCATAACAACAGAAGGAGGAAGGCGTTTTAGATGGAAGAACAACGTGAATACAAGGGTGAGGGCTTACATGGCTGGTAGGGGTAGGAAACAGGATGGATGGAGAAGCCGTATCCAGAAATACATGGAAGCTCGAAGGATGGTTCTCAACTGCAAGTGGGAGGAGAGGGGGTGAGCAAAGTGAGCTGGGAAGTTTCTAAAATACAGATTCTGCCTTTGCCAACCAGAGCAAAGCATGAAAGACGGGAAGGACTTGCCAGACCTTCCCAGTGACCCTGATGCCCGCACCTCGTTCTGATGGGCAAGAGGCCAGTGATTTCCAAAGCGTGGCCCCTGCATCGGCATCACCTGGTAACTTACTGGAAATACAAACATGTGTGTGCCACCCCTGACTTACCGAGACAGAATCTCAAAAATCTGTGTTTTCACAAGGCCTCCCAGTGAGTCTGCTGCATGGTAAACTCAGAACGCTGGGCAAGGGGCCCATGCTGTTCCACCCTGGCCACAAGGTACAGTCACCTGGGGAGCTTTCAAAGATTTGATTTCATTGTTTGGGGGTGGGGTCCCAGCATACATTTGTTAAAAGTTCCCTGGGTGATGTGCATACAGTACTGAGAACCCCTGAGCAAGACAGTTGAGCCAAAGCTGCAATGTGGGAAATATCGAGGCAAATATAATGTCCCCACGTGGGTTAAAAATAGGGACCAATACTCAAACAAATACTTGTATGTTAATGTACACAGCGGCACTATTCACGATGGCCAAAAGGTGGAAATAACTCAGATGTCCATCAGCAGGTGAATGGACAAGCAAATTGTGGTCTATCCATATAATGGAATATTATTCAGCCATAAAAAGGAATGAAGTTCTGATGCGTGTCACAACATGGATGAACCTTGAAAACATTATTCTTGGTGAAAGAAGCCAGTCGTAAGAAGCATACTGTATGCTTCCACTTGTATGAAATTTCCAGAATAAGTAAATCCATAGAGACCACATGCAGACTGGTGGTTGCTTAATGGGGTTTTCTTTCAGGGTGATGAAAACGTCCTGGAACCAGCTGGTGGTGATGGTGGCCTGACATTGTGAGTGCACTAAATGCCACAGAACTATACACTTCAAAACGGTTTATGCTGTGTTTTGTGAATTTCACTTCAATTAAAAAAATAGGAATTAAAAAAATACATATAAACCCTTCTTAAGAAACACACACAGTGAAAAGGGACAGGGCACAGTTTGCCTGTCAGCACTGCAGTGTGGTCCTGGGCTGTTGGTTTTCCCCACATTCTCCCATCCCCGCTCTCCCCGCACCAACCAGAGAGCCTGGCTTTGTCTCTCACCGCCGGCTGCAGTTTGATCAGACTGGTGGAATGCATCCACTCTTTGCTGTTGTTCTATTGGCCCACGTTTCTACGTGTTTCTAATTTGAGGGCCTACTGTCTTAGTCTGCTCAGTCTGCTGTAGCCAAAATACCATCGACTGGGGGCTATGTTGTCACATAGCTAGCCTTTTTCTCCCAGTTCTGGTGGCTGGGAAGTCCAGTCAAGGTCTGGCAGATTCAGCGTCTGCTGAGGGCCTGCTTCTTGGTTCACAGATGACCATCTTCTCGCTGTGTCCCCACAGAGCAGAAGGCGGAGAGAGAGCGCCTTGGAATCCCCTTCTAAGGGCACAAATTCCATTCATGAAGGCCCCACCCTCATGACCTAATCATCTCCCACAGGCCCCACCACCTAACACCGTCACATTCAGCTATAGCCCAACCAAGAGGTTAGGAGCTATTGACATGTTTTTTTTTAAAATTCCTTCATGGCTCAGATTACACATTTTCACAGAAATATGAAATGTTATTACTATAGGGTTAATCAAGACTAATGGGATGGTCTAAATATTCATCTTTTCAAAGTGTCAGATGTTATAAGTCTGGAACTCAGAATTATTATGACAGAGGGCCCCACCAATATGAGGAGGTTTGTACCAAAGAAGATGACATGAAAAAGCCAAGAGAAAAGGTGACTTTGAGGAAGTTACACGTGGGCAACATGTAAGTTGGCTCCATCTCTCTGGAGCACGACTTGACAACACAAGGCTGGTTTTAGGTGCTGCACACCCCACGAGCCAGTCTTCCGTATCTAGAAATATATCATAAGGAAATAAGCATGCAGGTCACAGTGTGTGGCTGCAAGATAGTCTCGTAGATGTGTTTATAAAAAGGAAAACTAAAACTTGACCCAAATGTCAAACCATAGGTTGCCCGTTAAATAACTGATTCCACATCAATACAATGAAAATCATTCAGCAGTCATAAACAACAGACACTCAAATAAATTATAGTTCAGCCATTCATTAAAAATTATTTGTGGGAAGAATAAGAAGACTTCTACTTCCAGGCAAGATGGGCCAAGGGAGACCAGATTTACCCTCTCACCAGAGATGACTGGAAAAATGGCCAAAATACATGAAGCAGAGGTTTTCAGACACTGGATAACAGGTAGCACAGGACAGTCACCCCAGAGAGAAGGGAAACAAATAAAATGATGTCTATAATGACCTCCAGCTTCCTGCCTTGAGAAATTTTCCAGACCCTGGTACAGAAAGGGAGACCCAGTCAGAGCCCAGGGTCTCGCTGAGCTGAGGAGACATTAGAACTGGGAGTCCAAGGAAGCCAAGGCAGATAAAATTCACAGGACTGAGCATCAGAGAGCAGAGCCGAACGAGACAGGTGCAGAAATTCCTACCTGCCTCTTAAAAGGATACCTATGATTCCACTGGACCCACCAGATAAACCAGGATAACTTCCTATTTCAAGATCCCTAACTCAGTCCCACCTGTAAAATCCCTTTTGCTGTGTAAGGTAACAAACTTACAGGCTCCAGGGATTAGGCTGTGGCCATCTTTGGAGGGGCTAATATTCCGCCTACCCTGGTGATATAAATAAATGATGGCTCAAATTTTAAAATGGGAGGGAAGAGGCCAATATTCCTTGCAGAATATTCCAAATCACTTAAGCAAATACTCCCTGTCCACAACATGAAGCTTCACCTCCTACATCCTCAAGCACGGGCTGGACTCAGTTCTTGCCTCCAAAGAACAGAGTATGAAAAGGGGGAAGTAGTAATTGTACCGCAGAAACTTTGCAAACGCTGCCTTCACCAAGTGATCGGGGTTACTATCACAGTGAGAAGCTGTGTTGGCAGAAAGCACCCCGACACGATGCGAGAAGAAGGCCACTTCACCTCTGTGAGATCCTCCCCAGAGACCTATGGCTCCAGTCCAGTCATAAACAAAACATCAGACAACTCCAAATTGAGGAACATTCTGTGAAATACCTGACTGGTACTCCTCAATGCTGCAAAGGTCATGAAAAACAAAGGAAGGCTGAGAAACTGTCGCCAACCAGAGACTCAGGACCTGTGATGACCAAATGCCACGTGGTGCCTTGGATGGGATCCTGGAAAAGGAAAGGGATATTAGTGGGAAAACAAGTGACATCTGGATAAAGTCTAGAGTTTAGTTAATAGTAATGTATCAATATTGGTTTCTTGACACATATACCGTACAGTGGCAACGTAAGTTATCAACATCAGGGCAAACCATGTGAGGGGCATATGGGTGCTCTCTCTATTAATTTTTATAACTTTTCTGTAAATCTAAAATTATTCTAAAATTTTAAAAAATTAAACCAAAATAAAGGTTTGTTTTTTTTTTTTAGACATACAAAGGCTGAAAGGATGCATTGCCAGCAGATCTGCACTTCAAGAAGTATTCAAAGCAATCCTTCAGGCAGAAGGAAAATGCCGCCAGATGGAAATCTGCATCTACATAAAAAACCCAAGAACCAGAAACGGCGACTACATGGTAAATACAAAGACTCTTTTCCTATTATTGATATCTCTTTAAAAGATAATTAACAATAAACGTGTATTGTGGCATTTATAACATACATAGATGTGAAAGATGTGACAATAGCACAAAAGTCAAAGGGGGAAGATACATGGAAGTGTACAGTTTCAGGTTCTGATACTATATGTGAAGCGGTGCAGTATCATGTGAAGATACACCGTGATAAAAGTTCGAGATGCATACTGTCAACCCTAAAGCAACCACTGAGATAACAAAAGCTTACAGCTAGTAATAGCTAATGAGCCAACAAAAGGGATAATATATAATAAAAATGAGATAAAATAAAATCAATCTTTTCTGCCAAAAAAGGCAGAAAAGAGAGGGACAAACAAACAAAAACAGATGGAAAAAATAGGAAACAAACAGCAAGATGGTGGATTTATACCCAACCATATCAATAATCACATTAAGTGTATGTGGTCTAACACCCCAATTAAAAGGCAGAGACTGCTGTACTGCATTAAAAGATAAAAACTGCTCAACTACACGCTGCCTTCAAGAAACTCACTGTAAGTGAAGAGACATAAATAAGTTAAAAGTAAAAGGGTGGATAAAGATATATCATGCTCACTGTAATCAAAAGAAAGCCGAAGCACCTATGTTAACATCAGACAAAGTAGGTTTCAGAGCAACAAATATTATCAGAGATAAAAAGGATTATTTTATAATGATAAAGGTGTCAAGATAACGATTAAGAGAATATAACAATCCTAAATGTTTACACACGTAATAAGGAAGCTTTAAAATATAGAAGAAAAGGCTGATAGAACTACAAAGATTAACAGAAGAAGTCACAGTAATAGTGAGAGACTTCAATAGCCCTCTCCCAACAAGCGGTAGAAAAAATAAACAGAAAACCAACAGGCTATAAAAGACCTGAACAATACCATCAGCCAAATCAACCGAATTGAATTCGTTTATAGAATACTTCAGGCAGCAATCGTAAAATACACGTTTTTAAGTGCACACAGAACATTTACCAGACAGACCATATTCTGGGCCGTAAAACAAGCCTCAACATATTTTAAAGGATGCAAGTCATATAAAATGCATTCTCTGACCACAGTTAATAATCAATAGTAGAAAGATCTCTGAAAAAAAAAATCCTCAAATATTTGGAAACGAAATAGTATACTTCTAAATAATCCATGGGTCAAAAATAAATCAAAAGGTGCAAACGTATAGGATGGCTGGACAACAAGGTCCTACTGTACAGCACAGGGAGCTAGAGTCAATGTCCTGGGATATATCGTAACAGAAAAGAATATTAAAAAGAATGTGTATATATATATATGTGTGTGTGTGTGTGTGTGTGTGTGTGTGTGTATCACTGAGTGACTTTGCTGTCCGGCAGAAATTAATACAAAACTGTAGCTCAACTATACTTCAATTAAAAAATAATAAAAAATAAATCAGAAGGAAAGTTAGAAAGTATTTTTAACACAATGGAAATGAAAATACAACATATCAAAATCTGTAGGCTGCAGATGTAGCAGTGGAGATCCTAATAGGACTTTCCCATCCCCCTGGGCCCTGCTCAGACCTCACCTCCTCATGGCTCTGAGCTCACTGGAAACCTTAAAACCAGAGACACTGCTGAGATGCAGATAAGATCCGAGGCAGCCTGGCGAGGCCAGTGTGAGTGACTGCTGCAGCCCGGCTGTGCGGCTCAGCCTGAGGCCAGCCGGCCATCTTCCCAGCCGCCCTCAGGAGGTGCCTACCTCTCCGGCACATTTCTACAGGCCATGGGGCTCTCAGGGCTGCTTCTAGCAGTTAAAATTCCTACAAGTTAAAGTTTCCTGTTAACTTACCTAGTTATCTGAATCCCACAGTACACGAAAAGCTACTGAGGGCAGAGGTGCTGTCTGCTTCACTTTGGTCCCTCTCAGTATCAAGCACAAGAACTATGGCTGAACTTAAGTATCTTAACTGCAACTTAACTCCTCCATTTGGAAGTCAAAAGTGCATTTTTTATAACAGCTGCATCATATTCTATTCTAATTATACCCTAACATTGCTCTGGTATGCATCTTATGGTAACACGTCAAGATGAATCCTTCACTCCCACTTCATTCCACTGTCCTTCTCCTAGTCTTCAATTTTGTCTAAATACACCACCATATACCTTCAAGCCAATGCCTAGAAGTTGTCCTTAACGCATATCCTTCTTTCATACCCCACAGCCATCCATTCGTCCTAAGGTCCTGAAGGCTCTCTGTCCAAAACACATGCCAAGTCGACTTCCTTCTCTCCATCTTCACTGCTCCACCTTGGTTCAAATTCATCTCTTATCTGAATTAAATTGACCCCTGACTGCTGTTTCGCTCCTCCATCCATTTCCAACTCTGCCTCCAGACTGGCCTTTTCAAGACATCTTCCTACTTAAACTTTTCCAATAATTTCTCTTTAATCTCAGGATAAAATCCAACCTTTGAACATAACCTACAAGGTCCTAAATGATACGGTCATTTCCTACTCTTCCTCCTTGGCTTTGTCCTTCCTCCCCATCTCTTGCTAGATTAAAGCCTCAGCAGTCTCTCCTCTGTTCCTTGAACTCCCAAGCTTCTTCCTGGTGCAGGGCTTTGGCACTGGTTCCCTCTGCTGGGCACCTTCTCCCCTCAGACATTCGTATGTGTAGCTTCTTGCCATCATCTGGCTTTCAACTCAAACCCGACCTCCTCTGAGAAGTCTTTCTTGACAAAGCCCCAGCCAGCACCTTTTAAAATCAGGACCCTGGTGTATTTTCTACACGATATTTAATATTGAAATTATTTTATTTGTCTATTATTTTTCACCTCCTTGCAGCAGAACGTGAGCTCCCTGGAAGCAAGGCTCTGGTTCACCACCATCTTCCTCGTGTTTAGGACACACCTGGCTCACGGCAACCACTCATAAGCACCTCCCAAAGACGCTGAGGAATGAACTGCAATTTCCAATATCTGTAATTTACCAGAAAAAGTAAACATTTTCCTGTGGAAAATTTCAATGGAAAGGAATATAGTTATCCAGATTCAATGTAATCATTTCTTGATGAGCTTGAGATCTGCAATTAGTACTCAATATGCATTCAAAAAGGTAGAGCAGCGACAGAGTTGATCCTAGCTTCTGAAAATCAATTGAGTACAAAGTTTTAAGAAATTGTTGCTTGGGAATATACAATTAAGCAAATTAACCCCAGCTACATTAAAAAGATTTATGGCCTTTGGTGTACCTGCCATTACTTTATTTGAGTTAGGAAGGAATTTATTGCCTTTAAATACCCAGCATTAGTGACAGAAAAGGTGAAACAGCCCATGGGTCATCTCAAGTTTTATCTACTATTTCTCTTTGAAAATATACACTTCCACCGAGTCCTTATTCCCTTGAATATATTAAAGAGTAGAATCCTCTGAAAGACACATAATTTTAGAGCTCTCTACCTTCTATGGCATTCCCAAAGAAGATCAAAAAAGCATACTATAGTGTCTACCCTACAACAGTGCCTACTGCTGATCTAAAGGCCTGCTCTGTACTGGGTAGTATGGGCTTTGGCTCACAACAGGAATCGGATAAAATATCTTCTGAAGACAGAGCATCTTTCCCCACTTGCCACACACCCACATCTCTCCACAGCCCCAAGGCCTCCCCTGCCCACCCCGGACCACAGTGGCAGCTCCCATCTCCAGCTCTCCCGAGTCTGCCTGTCGGAAGAGTTCCGTACTCTTCACTGGGCCAAACAACCAGGCACTCTGCATAATGAACAAGACATTTACTGTCTCATAACGTACCTGACATCAGGGCCACCAGAGGGCCGTGAAACAAGCACAGGTGTGCACGGGTGCGTGTTATCTCAGCGCACCTGGACGAAGGGACAAAGGGCAGGGCTGAAGTCAAGCCAGCTGAGTTCGCCAAGCCAGGTTCTCATGGGGCTGCATATGCCCGGCTGAGGCACCCTTTCTCATCCAAATACACATGTGCCACGTGGATTAAGGCTGGGAAAAAAAAAAAGATTCCTCAACTCTCCTAAGACCTGCAAAACAAGAAGGTGGTCTCTCCTCTCAGACCAATCTGATTCTTTTCACTGAAGAGGAATGGAAACTGAAGGATATCAGAGGTCAGAGACTGGCCCAAAGGGTTTTCATGGTCCCTTCATTCCCACACCAAGGCAGCTAATGCCCGCACTGCTTCCAGCCCTCTGCCTGAATGGGGTCTGGATGGCGCTCTGTATTTAATTGACAGGTGACGACCAAGGCAGCAGTCTTTTCCATCTGAATGTCTTCACTCTGTGGGACATCCTCCAAAGCGAGGAGGTTCTCAGAGCCTTTCAACTTGCTCTGGGGCAGAAATTATGGGCCCGAGTTAATAGTTAATCACAGCTCTCTTAACTCAATTGGTTCAATGAAGGACAATTATTTTCTAGTCTTACTTTTCTAGTAGAAAACGGAAAGCTCATATCATATACCAACTATACTTCAATAAGAAAAAAAGTGAAAAAAATAAAAGAAAATGGAAAGCTAAGTCATACAATTTGTAAACCAAGAGAGGAATCCCCCCCAGAAAATTTGCAGAAATTACCTATTCTCCCTATTTATCACAACAGATAGCTTATCTGTTGGGAAAGAGACTCAGAACTATTTGGAGAACCTTGGTTAAAAATAATGAACAACTGGGCGTATATCCAGAAGAACTAAAAGTAGTATACAGCTAAGTTCACACAACATTATTCACAACAGCCGAAAGGTGGAAGCAGTGTCCGTCAACGGATGGATAAACAAAATGTCATCTACAGATACAGTGGAATATTGTTCAGCCTTTAAAAGGAAGGAAATTCTGACACCTCAGGCTACAATGTGGATGAACCTTGAAGACGTCATGATAAGTGAAATATTCTGATTGCAAAAGACAAATTTTGTATGATTTTACTCATATGAGGTCCCTAGAGGAGTCAAATTCGCAGACAAAGTAGAGAGGTGGTTGGGAGAGGAAAGAATAGGGAGTTGTTGTTTAATGGGTACGGAGTTTCATTTTGGCTACATGAAAACTTTTGGCAACTGGATGCACACTGTCGTCACTGTACTTGAAGCAGCTGGATTGTATACTTAAGAGGCTTTAAGAAGGTAACTTTTATGTTATGTGTGTTTTGGCACAATTTAAAAAAACAATCAGCAATAATTACAATTCATTAATTTCATCCTTTTCCTTTAATAAAAATCTCCACATATTAATGTCAGATGGTCTTAAACCCATAAACATATCTTCCTGGGAGTTTTCCATCAAACCTCTCTAATCTGTAATCCTTTTCCATTTATATCAAATTCATTCATCTGAATTCAATTTAACACAGAGTAGACTCACTTGGATTAAAATAATAAGGTGTTTGATTTTTTTTGACACAATATTTGTATTTTCTGACTTTAAAAAAAGTATTGCTTACCGGAAACTCTGTATGTATGTGTTCACCATAATCCATGTCCTTGGTTCTCTGATCACACAGAGAAAACACTGTGGTTCAGCGTCTGAGCCTCCAGAGCAGATCATCCACTTAGTAACTGGGAGATGCTGGGCAAGCTATTTAGGCTCTCTGTGCTTCACTTTCTTGATCTGTAAAATAACAAACATAGCTGTACCGACCGCTATGGTAACGTTGGATGATACGCGTGGCACGTTGCGGCTCTCCGATATCGCTCAACTTATTGAACTTAAGAGTTACTGAACTCCTATTGATGTTGTTATAGCAAATATGGGTCCTAAGACCCTCCCTCCCCTGTGGCTTCCTGGACCGGTTCTACTGGAGCCTCACTCTCCCTTCTCTGCCTCAGCAGAAAGAGTGGAGACCTGCCGTTCCACAGCTTCTCCCCAACAAACTCATCACTCCGTGAGCACCCAGGGCTCAGCTGCACTCCAGCAGAATCCTCTGCTGCTGCCGCCTGACACATAATGAACGATCGAAAGATGTCTGCTGCGGGCTTCCCTGGTGGCGCAGTGGTTGAGAGTCCGCCTGCCGATGCAGGGGACGCGGGTTCGTGCCCCGGTCCGGGAAGATCCCACATGCCGCGGAGCAGCTGGGCCCGTGAGCCATGGCCGCTGAGCCTGCGCGTCCGGAGCCTGTGCTCCGCAACGGGAGAGGCCACGACAGCGAGAGGCCCGCGTACCGCAAAAAAAAAAAAAGGTGTCTGCTGGGACTTCCCCAGCAGTCTAGTGGTTAAGACTACGCGCTTCCACTTCAGGGGGTGCAGGTTCCATCCCTGGTCAGGGAACTAAGATCCTGCATGCTGCACAGCATGGCAAAAAGAAAAAAAACAAAAATGTCTGCTAAAGGAGGGAATGAATGAATGAAATCAACCAGTCGATTTTCCAGCCTTGCTAAATGCTGCCAATAAGTTAATGAAGCAGGTGACCATGGCAGATGAACGGCAGATCCTTCCTTTTAGGTCAATAATGTTAATAAACACTTTGTCTCAACTTCCTGTGATAGACAGCAACACTAATGGGTTAATTCCATCTGGGCTGGGTACCTGTGGAGTCTCTGGAAAGCACACCATGATATTCATGAAGGCTGCCTGCAATTTTAATTGGGCTGAAAATGCTGGGTGGTAGGGAACGTGCACCATATTTCTTTCCCATGAAATCCCACAGATGCTTAGAACGAAAAGAGTTATTCAAGATAATAACCATATTGTAATAAAGTATTACAGTGGCTGGGTTGGCCTCGTGAATTTTCTACAATGAATCCACTTACTTCAAATTGTTCAGCGGGGTCAAAGACACTGTTGAAGAAGGAGAATCAATGGCCCTACTCTAATCAGCAGAGATCTAATAGCCTAGCTGAGAACCCAAGATATGGCATCACCAAGGGCAGCACCGCCCAATGCAGTACTGGGCAGTGAGGGATGGGCAGCCCAAAGCAGGCGCATCAGAAACAGAACCAAGGGGCCAAATGCAAGAGAGCAAACAGAATGACGCAATGTAAAATAAAACCAACAGGAAGCAGCCATTATAACCTTCCTCCGCGAGGCAAGTGTGAGCACTTCTAAAACGAAAATAAAGATAAACTGTCAGCGGAAAAAGGGAAACTATAAGAAAGTGAAAAACAGAATGTCTGAAAGAAACAAGGCACTTGGGAGGCGCAAGAGCAGAATGGAGATGACAGAAAAAGTTCCCTGAACTTGAAGATGGATCCATAGGAATGATCCAATCTGAAGAACAGACAGAAAAAGGGCTGAAACATAAACAGTCACAGGGACCTGTGGGACAACACCCATATCACTGGAGTCCCTAAGAAGAGGAGAAAGATGTGACAGTCAAAATATTTGAAGAAATAATGACTAAAAACTCCTCAAATTTAGTGAAAGACATAAATTTTGAGATTCAAGAAGTTCAGTGAGCCCCAAACAAGGTAAACTCAAAAAAATAAATAAACCCATGCATATACACATCAAAATTAAACTGCTAAAAACCAAAGATAAGGTCTTGAAAGCAGCCATAGCAAAATGATACATTATGTGTAGGGGGATAATAATCAAATACCACAGATGCTAGAGAATACAAAGGGTTCCTTGTCAGAATTCATAAAAGCGGTGGAGTGAAATCTTTACAGGGCTGAAAGAAATAACCAACGCAGAATTCTATATGCAGTGAAAACATCCTTCAGGGGTGAGGGTAAAATAAGGGTATTCTCAGGTGAAGGAAAACAAAAGAATTCACTGCGGGTATGTTTGCTCTAAGAGAAATTGCTAAAGGAAGTTTCCGCTGGAGGAAGATGTTCCCAGAGGGAAACTTGGAACTTCAGGAATGAAGGAAGCACAACAAAAATGATAAATGTCTGGTTAAGTGATATTTTTCTCTTTTTAAGTTCTCTAAAATATGTATGAGGGCTGAAAGCAACAATTTAACATTGTCTGGGGAGCTGTCAGTGTATGTAAGTACGATACATGTGACACCATAAGATGAAGGGGGAGGGTAAAGAGACCTATGTGGTTGCTAGCCTTCTAGGTTTTTCCTGAAGCTGCAAAAAAAAAAAAATTAACTCTAGCTAGACTGTAAAAACTTAGACCTGTGTAGTATAATCCCTAGAGCAACCACTAAGAAAAGCACAAAGGGATACAGCCAGAAAGCTAACTGATATATTAAAATAGAATACTAAAACAATACTCAAAGGAAGGCAGAAAGGGGGTACAGAAGAAGGAAAAGCGGAGGAAACAAACAGAAACTCACAAAATGGTGGGACTAATTCAACTATATGGATAAACACATTACATCACACCATTTCAAAAACAAAGATGGTGAGATTGGATTTAAACCAAAGAAACCTATATACTGTCTACAAGAAACCGGCTTTAAATATGATGATATATTGGGTTGACCAAAAAGTTCGTTCGGGTTTTCCCATAAGCTGTTACAGAAAAACCCGAACAAACTTTTTGGCCAGTCCAACACATACATTAAAAGTTTGGAAACAGATAAACCACATAAATCCCAAAGAAAAGAAAGCTG
The DNA here is from genome assembly GCF_003031525.2 of Neophocaena asiaeorientalis asiaeorientalis. Taxonomy (NCBI): domain Eukaryota; kingdom Metazoa; phylum Chordata; class Mammalia; order Artiodactyla; family Phocoenidae; genus Neophocaena; species Neophocaena asiaeorientalis. Next base: position 2,912,423 of record NW_020171817.1, read on the forward strand.
TATTGTCTATATTAATATCAAATAAATTACGCTTCATATCAAGGAAAATTATTTATCAGAGATTAAAAGGGACAATACATAATGATAGAACAGTCAATTCATCAAGAAGACATACAATCATCAATTTGTATGCACCTAACAACAGATCATGAAGCCGAAACTGATAGAACTGAAAGGAGAAATAGGTAAATTCACAATTGTACTTGGAAACATCAACATCCCTCTCTCAGAAATCTACAAGACAAGCGGACAGAAAATCAGTAGGTGACATTTAGAGAATACCCATCGGACCGTGATAGAATACCCATTCTTTTCTAAGGTACGTGGAAACGTCACCAAGATAGACCATATGCTCTCAACGTATGGTTTGCTAAACAAACTTGAGCAAATCTAAAGGAACTGAATTCATACAAACTCTGTTCTTGGACCATAAGGGAATTAAACTCCAAGGGACATGTGCTTCACTGGCTCCCAGAGCTGCCTGCGTTACCATCAGTTGCCTATGGAAGTAATTTGCTTGATAATTCACCCTTTATTGGCTGCCTCTGCTCTCCTGTCTTACTCTCCTACCTCACACCAATGTTTCCTGGGATCATTTCCCAAACAAGCTCCTTTCTTGGGGTCTGCTTCTAGGAGAAGCCAAGCTCTGACTACTGCATAGACAGTTAATTCTTGTTATTCATGGAAGTTAGATTCTCCAAAGTCAATGTAGTTAGTGAATACTGAATTAGCGGATACCGACCCATGGCTCCTAGGAAAAACACAGGGCCAGGTTCCTGTGAGCCTCTGGTCAAAACATTTTCATCAACTGGTCAACACAGAACCTTGTTTGATATGCATTTTTGTTTAAAGACATCTTATTTAATATAAGTTGTTGATTCATTTAGGATCAAACTCATGCCAGCAGCAGTGTAGCTCATGCCTGAATGATGTACTTTCCCCGTAAGGCATGTCACAGCCTTCTTGCTCTTAGGGACACTGGACAGCACTTCGCACTAGACTTGGGGACCATTTAAACAGCAGGATCACCCCCAGCACCACCACTACCAACAACAAAAAACAAAAATGTGGAAAACATTATACTAAATAGACCGCAAAAAGGACATGTATTTACAGTGTGGGATAGAACAAGAAGGCAGAGGTCTCCTTGATCAGTCTCAGCTGGGAACACGCGTGCAGGGAGACTCAAGTCTGTACGTGTCTGCAAATAACAGAGGAAGCCCCAGGGGTACTGATTTTGAGGTTACGAATAAATTTTCACAAGTTAGGTGAATTCTCAAATACAGAATCTGAGAATAGTGAGGATGGACTGTGTCTTTTCAATCTTTTTTTAAAGTCTTAAAGTGGTGATTTAAGAATAGAACTTTAAACTTTCTTATACAGAAAGGAGAGTCTGGGTCACATTTGCTGGTCAGCAAGGATGCCCTCCGTTCCACCAAACAGGGATGCTCTCTTTCAAAACCCTGGAACCAACGTATACTATATAACACTGTGCTGAACACAGAGCTTATGGTTTTTTTGTGGCTCTTTTCAGCTGACTTTTTATGGTGGCCATTGTTCTTGTTCTTTTCTATGCATTTGGACAGGTTATAAGTTAAGCTTTGGTGTAAACATGAAGAACTGGGGGGACCCTGGAAAAAAAACTGCCATTTCTTACACAATAATATCTATCAGTTCCAATCATTCTCAGACGGGGATGCCTGAGGGAGATTTCTTTGCCAGTTGAAAAGTAATCCTAGAGCCCAAGGCTGGTTTAATGTTTGCACAAACACCCCCCAAAAAGTGGATAAAACCAGCCTTGGGTGAATGAACACATCTCACAGGTGATGAGAACTACAGCAGGGGTAGAACAGTGGGTCAAATGTTGACTTCTGAAATGTCTTTCTTCTCTAAATCACAACTATTAGGACTAGGAAAGAACACTCAAATGCATATAAGATTCCAGAAGACTACCATTAATATCTCTGACATGAACATACAAGGCTGTGTAGGAAGATGACACAAAGCCTAACTAGGGAAAAAAAAGAGCATTAATTTGGAAAAGAAAGCATCATAGCAGCATAGGTTTAACTGATCTCAAGCAATGTCATTGCAGGAAACAGTTGCGATACAGAACACAGAACGTGACTAGCGATCTTTAACGACTAACGGAAGACATAACATATTTTCCCCCCAGAAATTTATAGAGTTAATAATACCATAGTTTCCTTGGTACCACCTTTTCTAGTTTGTTTTACTGCAGGAACCTAGCAATAGTCAAATTCTTTCTCCGTGAGCTACCACTCACTGAAAAAGAAATATTTCAAAGCACAAAAACACTGATGTTAATTCCTTCTGACAACTTAATAAAAAGGTAGCAATTTACTCACAACATATTATCAAACATGGAAAAATATGGCGGAGATAAGAACTTTTAACACACATTCACAGGGTATTTTGTGTCACGGAGTGTGTCAGGAGAAGGGCAGTGGGGTTTACCGTAAGGGTAGGAGACTTCCCCGGGTGTCCCTTGGGTGAGTAATAAGACAAATGACTCACCACACACATAACATAGTGACAGCTACTTTGAGAAAGAGAAGCCTGAGAAGATCACCGGAGATCTCCTGTGAAATCACAGAAGGAGGGGACACACCCAGTGGAGGGTCAGAGGAGACTTCCTAGATAAGATAGTGCCTGGAATGAGAGAACATGCAAATACAGAGAGAGAAACTGAGCATCCCAAGTTCACCGGAAACGAAAAGGTTCAAGTGTGGGGCTGGTGAGAGATAAACTGGGCCGTAGGCTAGGGCCAAGTCTTGAGGACCGTATATACGTCAGGCTAAGAAGTTTGGATTTGTTCGGAGGCGAAGGGGTCCCACTGTGAGATTTTCAGCCAAGCGGGGGATGATTAGGGGAGAATTATGAGTATGGTGTCGGGTTTACAAGGTAGGGAGATCGGTCAGGAAGCAGGAAGAGAGTGGATTGTAGATGCAGGGCTGAGATCAGCAAAACCGGTCAGTGGCTGTTATAGGAACCCAGTAATCTAAGCAACAGTAACCCAAACATGATAAGTGCCTGAGGTAAGACAGTGGTAGGGGAAAAGGGGGGGAAATGAAAAAATACTTAGGAGGCAGGATCACCAGGACATAGCAATCAACAGAAGTGATGTGTCAGTGAGACAGAGGGAGCCCGGGTGCTTCCGGCTCCCGGTCTGCATGGTTAACTAAACAACGATGTCAGAATGTCCCTCGTGACTGAGCACGACAGGCTTTTCACGCATCATTATAACAGCACCTGATGGTTTAAAGATCGGAAATTAAAATAATACTACGACTGCGGGAGTGTCAAACATGGTAGGTTCTACTCTGTAATGTTAAAAAGCAAACATTTAGCTCCAACACTGAGCAAAACACTGTGCCCCTAAGACTCATTACAGCAGCGGACAGCTCCTCCCGGGCACCTGCGGCCACGAGGGGGTATCCGGGATTCTCTGCATGCAGAACAGGATCAACTCCCCTCCTAGGCAGACGCCTCCCCTGCAATCAATACTCTTAAGATCTAACCAGATGGGACGTCCCCCTCCCAAAGCCTTCATAAGCACTGGGGGAACCTGCTCCTATTACAGGATGATTACAGCTTTAGGTGAGGTCTTGGCTGGGCTTCCGCGTTTCTCTTTTTTTTTCTTTTTCTCTTTTTTTTTTGCGGTACGCGGGCCTCTCACTGTTGTGGCCTCTCCCGTTGCAGAGCACAGGCTCCGGACGCACAGGCTCTGCGGCCATGGCTCACATTTTTACGCTGACTCTATAAACCAGTGTTTCAAATTCTTTTTTATCATCCTGCTGGTTCCCTAATTAATGGGTTAGGTTAATCTTTGACACGTGCTCCTATATTTTTTAAATGATACTTTGACAAAAACAGCAAATTTCCCATACCCCACTTTTCTGTGTAAAATATAGTAGGCATAAGCCTGAGAAGACTTCACTTGTCTTACGAAAAGTCTCACCATCCAAATATGCTTACCAGTAAGGAATTTTTTTTTAACTAATATTTCTGTGAGCGGTGTTTCACCTTCCGGAGCCCAGTGAGTCTTCCAGTATCTCAGTCTCTTCTCAGGCATTTCCATTACCTCCGAGGGTTACTTAAGTCAGCCTGAGAGAGGGTCTCAGGTCTTGGAGAGGCTCAGCTCAGCCTACCAACCATCACCTTGTAACATCTGGAGAAAGGGTTCAGAATAAGTCCAAACTGTTCTACACGGCCTTCAGTCTTGCCCACCACCTATAATGAAGCGCAAATAATAAAATTACTTGGGACTCTGACCACTTGCAAGTCTCAGGTCCTCGGGGAAGTCACCTAATTAATCTTCGTGGCCCTCACGTTACACATCAGCAAAACAGGGCGACAGCATATTCCCTGCAGGGCTGCTCAGAGGATAACAACGAGCCTGGCTCACTCTAGCTGGTCCGCAGGTGTCAACTCCCTTCATCTAAAAATCGGAATTTTTTCCTCCGGGACCTGGACGAGGCGACAAAGGCCCTTCCAACTCTCAGGGTTTCTTCCCCATAAAAACAGTTTGTTAAATGCTTTGGCAGAACTCAAAAACACCCTGAGACGGTGACTGACGTGAAATGCTGGATTTAAACTGTTCGACAGAGAACGTCTGACGCCCCCACTCTACCGGGTCTTCGAGAGCTCACCCTGCGGAGCGAACACGTGCCTCTCACACGCCCTCGGCTGCCTCCCCGCCTCCGGCCTCTAAAGCCGGGTCAGTCGGTGCTCCCGCCAACCCCGCAGGGCCCTAGGGCGGAGCCACGCGCCTC
>NW_020171817.1:2917407-2947026 GCF_003031525.2 Neophocaena asiaeorientalis asiaeorientalis
GGAGTCAGTCCCCACCCCCACACCCCGCCCTCAGTCCCGCCCACGCCCTGGAGCAGCCATGGCTGGAGTGGCCGGAAGGCTGGCGCGGCTGCGGTGCTCGGGCGCTCTCAGCAGGTAAGTGCCGAGCCCGGGCCCAAGGTCGCCCTCGGACGCCGCCGTGCTTGCGGGGGGCGCGCTGTCTGTTATCGCGTCTCGGTAGCAGCAGGGTTTGCGGGCTTCCAGCAGAGCGTGACGTCAGGTGTCCCTCTCCCGCTCGCCCTCCTCTGGGCCGGAGGGTCAGGACGGCCGAGCTGGGTCTCGTCGCGCGCGTCCCCGCCCGCCCCGCCGCCGGGCTCCGAGATGCTTTGCTGAGTTGGGGAGGTCGCGTGAGCGGCCGTGCGGGCTCGTGCCCGCCGTGGGAGCGCGCCCCGAGATCGGGTGGGGGTGACCCGTCTGCTTAGTGGAGAACGTCCTGCCTAGTGATGGTGGCGGGATGCACAGCCGGGCCACGTGGAAACCAGAACCGGGCTGTGCACCGGCAAGGGGAAAACCCTGGAACGTGCCGGTTGCCTTCGGGGGTGGAGTTACGATTTTCCCGATTTTATATACTAAGCGGTCGTGTTTTGTAATTTTTTAAAAACTCTATTTTAAAATAAATAAGTTTGCACCATATTTTGTGAGAACTTGCACATTTCGCCCTTTATGTACATTTTAAGTTTTCCTTTCATTTTCTGCTTGTAACTTGCCAGGTGCCAAATTCATGTAAGATGCAGTTTTTTCCCTATTTGGAAAAAAAAAAACAAAAACGGATTCAATTATTTAATGTAAAACTCATAGAAGGCTAATTTTACTGAATGAGGCTAATTCAAGGTTTGAACCTACTCTTTGAAAGTTACATTATTGCAGAGGAGGTGATAACATTTGTTAGGTTTGGGCTTTATTTGTAACTATTATTTTAATCATCTTTGATGCCTTTAACTTTATTACTCAGGGTCATTTGTTGTGAAACAACAGTGTTGTTTGTTTGTGACCTCACTGCTGTGCATTGATGCTTTCCCCTCCCCTCTGCTTACTGTGTGTGCTTAAAAAGCTAGTTACCTGGTAGCACTTGCTGTCTCTGCTCTGCACCTGGCTCATTAGACATCTCTGGGTTAGGGGTGAGTATGTCTCTCAGCAGGCTTCACAGCCTAGCATCCAAGGCAGGTAGATTTCCCCCAGGTAGGTCTTTCACCTTCCTAAGAAAGAAGTGCTCTCTATCTGGAATGCCAGCAACTGCTCAGAACATTTCTTTTTTTTTTTTATTATTTTTTTTTGCGGTACGCGGACCTCTCACTGCTGTGGCCTCTCCCGTTGCGGAGCACAGGCTCCGGACGCGCAGGCTCAGCGGCCACGGCTCACGGGCCCAGCCGCTCCGCGGCATGTGGGATCTTCCGGGACCGGGGCACGAACCCGCGTCCCCTGCATCGGCAGTCGGACTCCCAACCACTGCGCCACCAGGGAAGCCCTCCTCTGAACATTTCTTACATCTTCATTTTCCCCTCCTTTCTCCTGTGTGTGTGCTGGGACACACATGTTTGCTGAGCAGAGTAAGGAATTGACCTGATGAAAGTTTATACTTTGTTGATCAGTGACTGTGTGACTGAGCAGAGGGCTTATGTTCCTGAGGGGGCTTTGGCAGAACCAAATTCTGACAGCAGGAGTTTGCAGCAAAGTAAGGATTTATTGCAGGCCACTAAGCAAGGCAGTGGGAGGACAAGCCTCAGGTCCACTCCAAATTGATCTTTGTGTTACAGGCTTTTTTTTTTTTTTTTTGAGGGGAAGAACAAAGACACTGAAATTAATTATCCTCTTGTGACATTTATTAATCATTGCGTGTCTCTGGTTTATAACTCTCTGCCCAGGTGGTCCATGGCACAGGGGTCTGTGAGCTCGTCCGGCTCTGCAGAAACAACCTGAGTCTACACGTTAACAATGATGTCTATAATAGCAGTTTTAGTACAAAAACGATGTTATTGACAGCAGCAATTTTAGTCATCTGACTCTGGTTGATTAGTGCTCAGTTAGCCCAGGATTGAGGTCAGAGGAGACAAGAAAGGGAATAAAGTTTTGGACAGAGGGATGACTCACAAACTCGGTAAGGAAACTCGGTTTTAGGGGGGCTCAGTTTCAACTGCAGAGGCTGTTTCTGGACCTTGGGGCCCAAATGACTGAATTCTTTGTACTTTACCCCCTTGGTCTCAGTATCTTTATTTTGTCTGGGGGTGGGGCAGGCATATTAAACTCAGAGACTGAGATTGTCTTTGCCACTGTTTTATTTAACCCAGGTTCACTGCGGGAATAGTAATAATTTCACAAGCCAGTAGCATACAGGATAATGCCTCTTCATAAGGCAGTAAAGAGTTTTGACTTTGCCATCCAAGAGCTGATGTCCAGCTGCCAGCCCCCAAGTAAAAGTCCCTTGATGCTGGAGCAGGTTGCTGGTGTGGCCAGGCAGGCTGAGTCTTCGGTGGCCGCTACATGGCTTTCACCACTGCTGATCGAAGAGTCCCCTTTACCGTGGCAGGAGCTAGTGCCCCAAGGTCTTGGAGAGCTGTTTGGATCAGCAGAGGGGAGCCTTGCCCAGACTGACACTCTCGGGCGGTCCTCACAAACTCTGGGGATTTATAGTCTCAGTGACCCCTCTGCATATAGTCACTTCATCTGCTCTTATCAGTACATCCCCTGCAGGACCCCTCAGACGCTGAGCTCCGAGCGGCTACCAGCCAGGAAGATGAGATGTCAACCTGACACAGCTCACATCATTCTTATATCAAAACCCCTTCACTTCTAAAAACAACTTTTTGGGTCTTTGCTTTCACTTCAGTTGTACGCAAGGGGTTCTGCCATCTTCACACCCCGCGCGGCACTCCGGGTCTCCTGCATCCCACAGGCCTCTACTGACTTCCTGCCCGTGGCACAATTCCACGGCTCCCCGGCTTCTGGCTGCTTTCTCTCTGTTTGATTTGAAGGCTACGTGACTGCCATTAGCTTCTGTACTGATTTCTTATCTCGGGACAGTTTTGGAAACCACTAACCATTCACAGCCAGGTGGCTGGGGAAGTATAGGGAAACTATTTCTGGAGAAACGTAGCATTTTGGCGTGTAAGGGCTGGGAACGATTAGCAGTCAGCCTGCCTGTTTGCAGTCCTCTGCAGGTCACTCGTTTCCCGGCACTTCAGCTGCACTTGTGTGGCCCAGCAATGAGAGCCAGCCAGAAGGACTTTGAAAACGCCACGAATCAGGTGAAACTCTTGAAGAAGGATCCAGGAAATGAAGTGAAGCTAAAACTGTATGCATTGTATAAGCAGGTAAATACCTAAGGTGCGATGTAAAGGCATTTTGAGCAGATAGGTCCTCAGACAGACGTGCTGTGTGTTGTACTAAAATGCAGCCTTAATGCTTCTAGGGATTGTGTTGCCTTTCCTACCAAGAGTGTATACGTGGGAGTTTATTATATTAGACTTCAAAATATTATTAAGGCAAAAAGTAACTCCTCAGGACCACTCCAGAGTAAAAGAGACTTAAAAGATATAACAACCAAAGGTGTAGATCTTATTTGGCCACTAATTAAAATAAATCAGCTGAAAAAGTGGTCTTGAGACAATTGGGGAAATTTGATTAGGAGCTGAGTATTAGGTGTTACCTAGGAATTATTCTTAATGGCATCATGGTTGTATAAGAAAATGTTTTGTTTTTGTTTTGTTTTTTTTTAGGAATGCATACTGAGTACCTAGGGGTAAAATAGTATGGTGTTTGGCATTCTCTCAAATAATGAAGCAAAAAAGGAAAGAAAAGGGTGGATGAAGCAAGTATGGCAAAAATGAGCATTACTGAGTTTGGGTGACGAAGGTTGGGAGTTCATGACAGTATTCTACTTTTGTATATGTTTGAAATTTTTTATTACAAAATTTTAAAACTCAAGTTTTTAAGTTACAATGTCTGAAAAATATCCTGGGAAGTCAGCCCCTCTGGGTTCCTGTGTGTTTTCTATTTTTCTCTTCCTGTGACGCATATGAGCCTCTCTTACTTTCATACTGGTGTGTATAGTAAAGAACTTAACTTTGCCCCCAAAGAGGTCTGACCTTCGCCCTTGGCTTCTGGGAGGTAATTTCTAAGCCCTTGAAATGCCAAGCGTGATAGAAGTGTCGTTGTTTGCCTGTAGAGTCTAACAGTGGTATTTAGAGTAGGGGCTGCGATTACACTTTAACCATGCGGAGGTGGTGGAGCCCCAGTGAAAACTCTGAACACTGAGGCTTGAATGAGCTTCGCTCGTGGGCAGTACTCTGTGTGTTGTCACTCATTAGTCTGGGACTGGAGGAGTACGCCGTCCTGACTCCGCAGTGGCCGGTTGGCGGCAGCCTGGGGTGTCACACACACCTTCCCCAGATTCCACCCTCTGCATCCTCCCTTGCTGACCTTAATCCGTATCCTTTCCCCCTAATAACCGGTAACCAAGAGTACAGCAGCTTTCAGTACATTCTGTGAGTCATTCTAGCAGATTATTGAACCCGAGGGTGGTTTCAGGAGTCCCCCAATCTCGCACTTGGTGTCAGAAGTGGAGGGGGGCAGTCTTACGGCCTGCGTTGCCTCTAATTTCTCAGATGGCTAACTCTTGCGAGGTGAGTCTTATCTCTCTCTCTTTGGAGAGTCTTAGCCTCCTTTGCTGCCCTTGTTTTTCAAAGCCTCTTTCTTCTTTCCTCTTTCAGCTAGTTATATTACGAAGTTGAAAAGCATGGTTATTAAATGGAGTTTTAAATCGCCATCTCTGAAAATAACTGAGTGCGTATTTTTTTCATCTCAAAACACTCAGTGCGCCTCCCCTCAAACAAGTAAACTTTAGTTGCTTTTTGGTTTCTGCTTGCGTGTCCTTCAGTTAAGTGTCCTAAGGGCCAGCGGCTCTGATGACCCCACCCCTGCCCCCTCGTACGCAGCTGCAGCTGTGTTGCTCAGTTATCAGATATCTGCCATGGAACTGGGTTGGGGAGGGTGTTTCTTTTGAATGGGCTTTCAGAATACACTGTTCAAAATGTTTGTGGGCGAGTTACCTTTGAAGATTGTTTGCTTGAAGATTTTGATCATGTATGAAGAATGTGACCATCGCTAAAACTAATGAACGATGATGATTTTTTGAAAAGTATTCAATACTTTCCCAAAACCCTAATCTTGCGTTATTTTCATGCACAGGCAGTTATAACTTATTTTAGGGACTGATAGCCAATGGCATATTTTGTCCCTCCAGTCTTTTTTCTCTTGCTGTGCATTTTTAGCAACAGCATCAAAGGGAGAAGAAAATTCACATAAATGTATGTACCTTGGGAGGGGAAGGTGCGTTCACGCTGGCATGCATCTTACGGGTCTTAACTATTTAAGGCTCCAGTTTGCATGGGCGTTTGACCAATAATTGCCCCTCTCCTTTTCACAGGCCACTGAAGGACCTTGTAATGTGCCCAAACCAGGTGTGCTTGACTTTATCAATAAGGCCAAGTGGGATGCTTGGAATGCTCTTGGCAGTCTGCCCAAGGTACATTTACTTATCATTCTGCTTTTATTCCATTTGCTGTGCTCCTAAAGGAAGGGGTCGCTTCTGATTATTAAGCCATTACGGATGAGCCTTCTAGATCTTGAGACCCCTCTACCGAACCAGAATCTCTGTTCTTTCTTCATTGCCAGGAAGTTTCTCAGAATGCTTGTTCACTGACCGTGGGCTGAAATTGTCATCTCTCTTCAGGAAACCGCCAGGCATAACTACGTGGACTTGGTGGCCAGTTTGAGTGCTTCGTCTGAGTCCTCCATCCAGGTGACACCTGCAGCAGACAGGAAGCAACCAGGGAGTGACGCCCTGGTGGTGACCTCCCAAGATGGCATCACAACCATCACATTGAACCGGCCCGACAAAAAAAATGCACTCACCACTCAGGTAACACGACCTGCCCTAAGAGTCCGTCCTGCTTTTCTTTCCTTCCTCTGTCTGTTTCACTCAAAAACTATAGTGTGTCAGCATCCTTTCTGTTTCTGTGAGAGCTCGTGTTTGATTTGTACAGAAGATTAATGATTGTGGCTACTTCATACAGCAGAGTGGGACATTCGTTATTTAGAATTTGTGAGCTTCGGGTAGATTATGCATGCCCAGAAGGCACTGCAACTTTTCTGATGATGGAAACACAGATAAATGATGTGAATATAAATGAAACACATCACAGTAAGAGAAGATGCAGAGGGCTTCTCTAAGGTTGGCATAGACGCTCCCTGGACATATCTTCATGTCACTTAGACTTGAGAGTGAGTACTAATCTACTTGCATGGAGCTTTATTTTGTACAAGTAGAGGGAAAAAGGAGAGAAGAACTTAAATAGATCATAACCCAGCTCTGCTTGAAATGAGCTGCTTCACGAGGGCACTGTTAGTCTTTGAATCGGTCATTGAACTAGAATAATAGAAATAACCCCTTCCGCAACCTAAGCATCCATCAGTGGATGATGGACAAAGAAAACATGGTACATATACATGGTGGAATACTGTTCAGCCATAAAAAATTGTGAAATCTTGCCATTTGTGACAACGTGGATGGCCTTGAGGGCATTATGCTAAGCGAAATAGCTTAGAGAAAGGCAAATACCGTATGATCTCACTTACAAATACAGAGAACAGCAGATTGGTGGTTGTCAGAGGTGTGGGGTGAAGGGGGTCAAAATGTACAAACTTCCAGTTATAAAATGAAAATGTCACAGGGATATACTGTACAGCACAGTGACTATAATACTGTTTTCCATGTCTAAAAGTTGCTAAGACAATAAATCTTAAAATTTCTTATCACAAGGAAAAAACATTGTAACAATGTGTGGTGATGGACATTGGCTGATTGCAGTCATTTTACAATGTATACAAATATTAAATCATTATGTTATACACCCGAAACAAACATATGTATCATTTAAAAAAAAAATAAACCGAAGTTTAAGGAAAAAATAGCCACTTCAGCCCTTTCCCCTTGACAAAAAAAGTAGAGAATTAATTGGATACTTGGTGCTGAACTGGGAGTAAAATTCAAAAGGGCTGTAACCCCTTTTCATTGGACATATCACCTCTATTGTAGTAGGAAAAGCACACTACCTTAAAATAGCCTTAAATAAGGATTCCATGAAGTTGGATATGCACTATGCAGTTAACAAAGCATTCGAGTCTCAAAACATTTTCCTTTTCTCCTGACTCCTTTTTTTTTTTTTTTTTTTTTTGCGGTACGCGGGCCTCTCACTGTTGTGGCCTCTCCCGTTGCGGAGCACAGGCTCCGGATGCGCAGGCTCAGCGGCCATGGATCACGGGCCCAGCCGCTCCGCGGCATGTGGGATCTTCCCGGACCGGGGCACGAACCCATGTCCCCTGCATCGGCAGGTGGACTCTCAACCACTGCGCCACCACGGAAGCCCACTGACTCATTTTTATATATCCATGATAGTAATAGTAATAACTACTCTTTACAGAGTGGCGCGTGTGTGTCAGTACTTTCCACACAGAGGTTTAATTCCCACAAGGAGCCGACCACTATTGCTACCTAACAATAAAATAATTAGGTTAAGTACTTATTTGCTCCAACTCACATGACTAATAACCAGGAAGATCTAAGTTGAAGCCATGATCTATCCATCCCTTAAGCCTGGCTCTTCCCAGATACCCTGTCATGCTTCATCATCATCCCGGTAGTCATAATGGAACTACTTCCTCATTCCCTCCCTCAGTAGAAATGATTTCACCTCCATTCATACATTATGTAAAGTCCACGCGTCTGTTTTTTCAGTAAAGGATGTGTATCTGTAAACGTCAGCGCTCTTCACCATTTTCTCCCTCATCTAAGGTAGAAACTGCACCTGTTTTAAATGCCTTGAAAGCTATGACAGCTACACGTCCAAGATTCAGAGACGTTGCTGATTTGAAATATTGGGCCCACTGTTCTTGACGGAGTCCAGCCTTTCACCCTCCATAACACTCCCAGGCTGCCTGCCACACTCATGCTGTCTTGACGTCCCAAATAAAAAACTGCTTCCTGGAAATCTTTCTCTGCTCCCCGCCCCGTCCTACCCACCCTAGAAAAGAACCGGCAGCTCCTCTGAGCTTTCTGCTGCTTTGTACTTTCCACCCATTTTAGAGCTGTCCCTCCCCGTCTATTAATTCCAAAAGCTCAAGGACTGTGTCTTACTTGTTCATTTTGGGGGAAAAACGTGGATATGTTCCCCAGCATCTTCTACATAGCACTTGGTACAGAATACGCACCACGTAATCGTAGAAGGAATGGAAGTCCTTTTCAGTCTTTCGTTCTGGCTCTATAAATACAGCCAGCGTAAGTGTTTGGCACTTTGCAGAGGGTGGGCTTTGCAGACTGATGTTTAGTGAAGCCCCTGGGAGATGGTTACCATTTTCAGAGTTTTTTCTTTTCCTCGTCTTCCCCCTTTCACACAGATGTATCACGACATCATGCTTGCACTTGAGGCCGCAGGCAAGGATGATTCAGCCATAACTGTTTTAACAGGTGAGACATTTTCTGAGATTTCTAGTTAAATTTCTATTTGGGGGGATTTTCATCTAAGTAGGAAATTGAGTAAATAGGCTCTAATATATTTCCTAGTGCTAAGATACTCTAATTCTTAAATACATAAAAAATACGATAGACACAGGATTGATATCTTTATCACGTAAAAAGCAGATACAAATTGGTAAGAAAAGTGCTAAGACCTATTAGATAAATAGGTGAGTAAAATGAACAGATAGTTTATGTGAGAAAGTACAGGCATAAAAGAAACAAGGAAAATGCAACCAGGTTAATAAACAGAAATCAAAATGATGAGATACCACTTTATACTTACCTGAATTAGCAAAATTTCATGTTATACCCAATTTTGACAAGGTTATGGTAGAATAAATGCCTCTACTCCCTTGCCGACAGCAGCGTGATGGCTATAAAAAGTGTGAGTAGCTAAGGAAAGGGCATTTGACAATATGTAAAATGTTCATATACTTTGATACAGGGATCCCACTTATGGGAATTTATTTTAGGGAAATTATCCAAGAAAAAGGAAAGGTCTCACGCAAGAAAGATAATCTTTGCAGCATTACTTATAATTGTGAAGATGTTAAAACATTGTAAATATTCTGCGTGACAGAATAATAAAGCACATTATAGAACATCCAGTAGACTATATACTGTACAAGTATTAAAAATTACAACTCTAGAAACCGACAGTATAGCAAATGTTTAAGATATAATAAAAAGCATTAGCAATTATATCAACACTGTGATAATAAGTGGAAAATATGATGGATGCTTCTGGGCCTGGGCTGATGAGAACTCAGAGAATGGAAGTCACGGAACCTGGAAGGGGCACTGCGTGTAGTGGTACAAGCTGAGGGTCAGGACTCGGATCAACTGGTGTTTAAATCCGGGCTTCATTCCTCACTACCTGTGGGCGACCTCTGCTTCCTGAATGGAGAAGACAGTATCTTCCTAACCCCACAGAATGGTCGAGGTGGTGGCACGAGACAGTGCAGGGCAGGGCTCACAGCAGGTACTTGGGAGACGGGAGCTGTTACCGTTTGTTGACGCAGTGGAAGCAGGACTGATTTTATTTTATTTTATTTATTTTCTTTTTTGGCCACGCCATGCAGCTTGCGGGATCTTAGTTCCCCAACTAGGGATTGAACCTGCACCCTTGGCAGTGAAAGTGCGGAGTCCTAACCACTAGACCACCAGGGAATTCCCAGAGTGATTTTATTTTCTTTTAATTTTCATTAAAATTTGTAAAATATATAATATTATATAGAGATATCAGAGATCTTTCAGTAAAAGAAGGGAGATGAGGAGAAAGAGAGATACCTAACAGCTGATGAGGGGGGGTGAAGGAAAGGGAAGAGTTGAGCATGGCCCTTGTATTTCACAAATACACCTCGGAGAACGGAGGCAACAAAATCAGTCTAGAGGTGGCGTTGGCTTGATACAGGAGAAGAATGTTTTCTGGTTTTTTAATTAAAAAAAAATTTTTAACATCTTTATTGGAGTATAATTGCTTTACAATGGTGTGTTCGTTTCTGTTCTATAACGAAGTCAATCAGCTATACATATACATAAAAAAATTTTTAACTAAAAGTATAATACAGGCACATGGTTTTTTAGAAAATCCGAAGATTGTGAAATGGCATATAACAAAACTGAATCTCACTCTCCTTGGAACCCCAGTCTTGCTTCCTAGAAAAACTCAGCTTTTCTTGAGACTTCCAGAAACTGCCTACGTGTGTGTACTCCGCCTCTTGTAAACAGAAAAGGAAGCATATAGTACATACATACTGTACCCACCTTCTCCTAACAGCATATCCCGAAAAATGGTTCTCTGTCAGCACGTATACATCTAAGTTTTTCTCTGCAGGACTACAAAGTCCGAAAGTTTTGGGATTCCGTCATTTATTTTATCATTCCTGTATTGACGAATGGGTAGACCGTACTTAGTCTTTTGCTATTAAAATCATGCTGCAAGGGTATCCTTGGACATATGTCGTGCAGTGAATGTGCAAAATCCAAAGGCTATATTCTTAGAAGTGAAGTTGCTGGGTTTCTTAATGATGGTAATAACGGCTAACGTTTTTATCGTACTTCCTGTTTGCTGACACGGGTCTAAGCGTTTTAATTCATCTGATAGCATTTTGATTCTTCACTTTTCTAAGCTTTCTTGCAACAACCCCGTGAGATTAGGCCCTATTATTACTCGTATCTTACAGGGGAGGAAACCGAAAGGTTAGGTTTTGATAAATAGCACTTTTCCTGTAGTGATTTTCTGTATATCCTTCACGTTCGTTTTCTAGTTCCTGTTTGATCTAAACGTTGTAATAGTAGGTCCTTTCATTTCCAGAAAGGATTTTTTTTTTTTTGGGTTTTCCATTTCTGTTATCAATTCCTAGTTTATTGTATTATAATCAGAAATGATTGGTTTTACTTTTTTTAGAATCTATTAAAATTTCGTGTATATTAGCTATGTATTGAAATCTCTGCCTTGAAGATTAAGAATCAAAAATGGCCAATATTTTATATCATCCAGGAACACTTAAAAAGTAAGTTCAGGGACTTCCCTGGTGGTCCAGTGGCTAAGATTCCGTGTCCCCAGTGCAGGGGGCACCGGTTCGATCCCTGGTCGGGGAACTAAGATCCCACATGCCACACGGTGCAGCCAAAAAAATAATAGTAATGAAAAAATATTTTAAATAAAAAAAATTTTTTTTAATTAAAAGTTCATTCTTGATTTTTAAGGTATAGAGTTACAATTATATCAATTAGACTTGCCTCTCTAATTCATGTTATATAGATTTCCTAAATTCTGTTTTCTAATTTATCTGTCTGAACTGAAAAAAGAAAATTAAAGGCATCTGTTTCTCTCAGCCCACGCTACGCTGGGTTCCCCCCTCCCCAGAGCCTTTGCACATGTTGTCACCGCTGGAGAGTATTCCCCCCACCCTCTTTCCATCTACCCCTGCCTGTGTCCTTCAGATCTCAGTCCAGTCATTCCCGCCTTAGCAAAGTCCCTCCCTGAACCCCCAGGTGAGAGCAGAGCCCCATTGCCTGCTCTCCTGTCCTCGTGTCCGTTTGCATCATCATAGTTGCATTGCCTAGTTATTCATGTGTCTTTAAATCAAGGTCCAGCTGACTCCCTGGTCTGTCAATTAGGGCAGGACCCCAGCTGGTCCACCAGTGTATTTCCAGAGCTTGGTACAGAGCCTGGCACATACAAGATGCCCAGTGACTACTGCAGAGTGAGTGAGTGCTGGATCCATGGATTTTGTTGACAGGCAATGGGGACTATTATTGTAGTGGGAATGATCTGACCAACTTCACGGATATTCCCCCTGGTGGAGTGGAGGAGAAAGCCAGAAGCGGGGCCGTTTTACTGAGGTGAGAGCACGTCTGTCTCATCCCGGGGGGCTTATCCTTATCGGTGTGGGGTCTTCAGCTGCGCCAAAGTAAAATAAATACTTCTTAGGTTCCGTGTAATCGGCTGTGACTTTAGGCAAGCATATTTCTCCAAGCTTCTATCAGCAGGGGGCATTTGCTCCATCACTGTAACTTCTGTTACCCGTTCTCCTGGCCTCCCTACACCACATTTGATTGGAAAGCATACAAGTCAACTACTGCTACCAATTAAGTTCTCCCATATTGAGGCAGAGGAGTTTAGCAACTTCTCCTCTGGCCAGAGGAAGGCGTGACTGCCATGATCGCTGCTCATAGGAGACTTGAAATGGTCTGGGAAGACGCAGAGGGCGTGAAGGCATCTCCTCCCGCCTCGTTAGTCCCTGCTGCGTCTCTGGTGCCCACTGAGCTGTGATACTGCAGCACGTGCTGGCAGCCACCCTCGCCTCTGAGTCTACAGCTGGCTTCCGTCCCTGACCGAATGCCTAGAACACAAGATTTGAACCAAGGCTGACCTGTGGGACTCTGCGAGTTTCCCTCAAGTGCCGTTCAGATGGGAGGAACCTGGTGCGAGAGGCCGGGGAGGTGGCAGGGCAGAGAGGCACTGCTGGGCGATGGGAAATTCACCAGCCTGGCCAGAAAAGCACGTTCCAGACTCACCCTGTCTCGCCTGCATACTTCAGTGATGCTACTTTGGCATATTTAAACATGCTTTTATATTTCCACGTCTGTAGGGATTTTGTCGACTGTTTTATAGATTTTCCGAAGCCTCTGGTTGCAGTGGTAAATGGACCAGCTGTAGGAATCTCCGTCACCATTCTCGGGCTATTTGATATCGTGTATGCGACCGACAGGGTAAGTCAGCTCCCAGAAATGTATGAAGTTATACAAGTTAAAAAGAGATCCTCTGAATCCTCCTTTATTGTTGCTAGTAGTAAACAGATTACATATGGTTTATGGTAGAATGGACCGAATTTAAATTTTTCCCAAAGAATTAGTCTAATATGACGCTTTTTTTTTTCCTTTACTATTAACTTGGGTTTTCCTAAACACGAATATTGTTGTGAGCATTTTTGCCCCAGCTCTTTTGGCTCTGTGCTCTAATCCCGTTACACAACACTTGTTCATTTTTACTCTAAAATAGTCAGGAACCTTCAAAGCTTGTTAGCAGGGGGCAAAAAATAGCTGCTTTGGAGGTTATGCAAGTGAGTTATTTGATCAGTTTTCCCAAGTAAATGAATCCTGGAATTTATAAATCCAGAATAAGGAAGAACTTTCAGGCGTTATTCTACTTTCACTCCCTCCTTTGCAGATAAGAAAACCAAAGCTCAGAGAAGTCGTGTTCACCATTGAATTATATAGATTTTAATTTTTCTTCCTACTACGGTCATAATATATGTCATAGTAGAAAATAAAATTTTGGAAAATATGGAGAAGTACAAAGAAAAGAGTTAATTTAAAAGTCACTCCTTATCTCACCACTCAGATAAGCAGTGCTAACATTTGGGTTATTTAACTTATCTAATTTAACCAGTCCCTGACACTGGAACCCTAGAATATTTCCAGTTTTTATCCTTATAAACAAAAATGTGATGAACGTTTGTCTTAGAACGTTTACTGTAGAACTAATAACCACCTCTTAGGGTTATCAGATTCTTGGAGTGACTTTTGCTTTTGTGGCAGTACAATTTGCTAATGTACAGACAGCCTTGCCGGGAACACTTGGTTTTTACTGCTGAAGAGATTCCTGGCTTTGTTTGGAGGTGTTTTCTCCACTGATGGGGCTGTATATGAGGGTCCTTAACTCTGTGGCTCACCTTTTACTGGATTCCTTTCAATGAGGTTGGGCATATTGTCGGATCTAATTTTTACTAATAATTTTCCCATAAAAATAGCAAATGGAAGTCTAGACGCTAGGCTACCTAACCTTTGTAGGTGGAAGTCTCTGCTCAAAGGCAGAAATTAAGAGTCTTCGGTCACATTCTGTGTGTTAAATGACCAATTAATTGACCTGCTTTGAGCAGGGTGGGATCAGGAGTTCCTGACCTGAACTTGGGGGTCTCATCCTTCAGTACTTGGAGGCCAGTATCATCATATTTGAATCTTGTCCCGATTCTCCCACTGGATTCCAAATGATTGTCATGTACATCATCTTTTTAAAGATTTCTAGGACTCCCATCTTACGATACAATTTGAATTAAAATTGAAACCAGAGGGAAATGCGTATATATTATGTATGCTAAAAGATTGGGCCCAAAGTAAAATATTTGACAAATAGTGACCACTGCTAAGAGTTCACCCAACTGAATTAAACCAAGGTTCAATTTAAAATCAGGCAAAGACACAGAAGAAAGAAGCTGTGGAGAGGAATTCATTTTACAGGGTTTCTCATTCCTGGCTTCATGAATAGATACCATATTAAATGTGGGTTAACATTTAACCCATATAACCAAGTTATTCTTTATTATGGGCAATAAGTAGTACCTCTGCCTATTAGCTTCTCTGTCAGCAAACAGTACATTTCCTCTTTGAGTTAATAAAAAGGCAGAAACCATAACAGTAGTAGATCTTTGAGCGCTCAGTATCTAGGAGGCACTCTGCTGATGCACGTTTTATGTGTTCAGTAAATGCCCATGTTAACTGCCCTGCGAGGCAGGTGCTCTCATCCCATTTTACAGATGAGAAAACCGTGGCACAGAGAAGTTAAGAAGCTCCAGGGTCACCAGGCAGCCTGACACCAGCATCTAACCCTTAACTACATCTGCTGCTCCATTGCTTATAATAATGTTTATAAGTGAATTAAGTGCTGCTTATTATCAGCTTTCCACGCACCTGTTTGTGGCTCTTACCAAGGTCGGCTGCTTCTTTCAGTTTTCTGGTCATGTTCCTTAGGCTGTGACTTCTCAGCACATTTTCTCCAATACGCTTTCTTTTAGGGGGGAAAAGAGAAGCCAGGTGACATTAATAACTGTTTACTTTATTACTTTTATTATTTTGATTTGTATGCTTTGTACGTTATATGTTTATATCTTCTAGCAATATTCATTAAAAAAAAACCCCGCCATACCTGATTATGGGAAATGAAGTCTAAATATGCTGTTTACGGAATTGTTGAGTATAAGTTAATTTCCTTTCATAAGAACTTTTCATTCATCAAGAAACACACAAAACTATTTCTGACATCTAGAAAAAAACTACAAATGACTCTGTAGTCTAAATAACCAATATTAAAGTAGTTTCTGGTATTTAAAACCAATCAAAAAACCTCTGGGGCAAAATCAAGACAAATGGCAGATTGAAGAAGTAATTTTTCAACTCACAATAGAGGCTAACCTTTCTAATATATTTTTTAAAATGTGTCTATAAAGTGATGGATCAACAAATTAATATAAAAATACACGACAGAGAGGAATAAATAGCTCACAGAAAAGAAAGTATAAATGGCTCTTAAAAACCACGTGAGAAAGACACCATTAAGAAAAGGACTTGTAGGGACTTCCCTGGTGGTGCAGGGGTTAAGAATCTGCCTGCCGATGCAGGGGACACGGGTTCGAGCCGTGGTCTGGGAAGATCCCACGCACATTGCAAAGAAGAGTAACCTCCGCTCGCTGCAACTAGAGAAAGTCCGTGTGCAGCAATGAAGACCCAATGCAGCCATAAATTAATTAATTTTTTAAAAATAGACAACCAATCCAACTTAAAAATAGTGGGCAAAGTATTGCAAGCTACTTCACCAAAGAAGGTATGCAAATGGCTGATAAACACGAAAAGATGCTCAACATCATTAGTCATTAGGGAACAGCAGATTAAAACCACACCAAGGGCTTCCCTGGTGGCACAGTGGTTGAGAGTCCACCTGCCGATGCAGGGGACACGGGTTCGTGCCCCGGTCCCGGAAGATCCCACATGCTGCGGAGCGGCTGGGCCCATGAGCCATGGCCGCTGAGCCTGCGCGTCTGGAGCCTGTACTCTGCAACGGGAGAGGCCACAACAGTGAGAGGCCCACGTACCGCAAAAAAAAAAAAAAAAAAAAAAACCCACACCGAGACACCACAACACACCTACTAGAGTGGGTAAAATTGAAAAGACTAAGGATAACGACAGGTTTAGGGAGAACGGGGAGTGGTTGGAACTCCCTGCTGCACCTCGGAAAATAGTCTGGCAACGTCTCAGAAAGTTACACCACACGTGAACCACACAGCCCAGCAATTGCATGCCTGGGCATTTACCCAAGAGAGTTGAACATACACCTTCATCATAACCTTATTCATAATATCCGGAATACCGGAAATACCACAGTGGCTCCAACTGGTGAATGGATAAGCGAATTATGACACATCCGTACAATGGAATACTTCTCAGAAATAAGCAGGAACAGACCTTAATATGTGCAGTAACAGCGTGGTGACTCGAGCCTGCTGCTAAGGACAGAAGCCCACGAAAGGAGAAGAGGCTACAGAACGTATGATTCCATTTATATGCATTCTAGAAAGGACAAAACTGTAGGAACAAAACATCAGTGGTTGCTTGAGGGTGAGAGACAGACTGACTGCAGAAGCGGCGTGAGGAAACTTTGGCATGGGGGGGGGTGTGATAGAACTATTCTATATCTTGGTCATGGTAGTGGCTACATAACTGTATACATTTGTTTAAAACTCATCAAACCGCATACGTTAAGAGTGGATTTTGTATACAGGCAGACCTCAGAGAGATTGTGGGTTTGGTTCCAGACCACCGCAGTAAAGCAGATATCACAATAAAGTGAGTCACGGGACTTTTTTGGTTTCCCAGTACATGTAAATGTTATGTTTACATTATACTGTAGTCTGTTAAGCATGCAATAGCATTATGTCTAAGAAAACAATCAGACATTTTAAAACAGCTTTAATTTAAAAATAACGCTGTTGGGAAAATGGCACCAGCAGGCTTGCTCGACTTAGGGTTGCCCCAAACCTTCCATTTGTAAAAAAAAAATAAAAATGTGGTATCTGCGAAGCACAATAAAGCAAAGCACGATCAAAGGAGGGCTGCCTGTCTAATAGTACAGTAACCATCATTTTAAAGTTCTGCAGTTAAGTATTGTAAGGAGGGTAGAAACAAGCAGTGATTTTTTTGAAATCACATGTGAAAAGATGATTTTCTTTCTTTTTTTTCTCTCTCTTCAAAAAGGCAACATTTCATACTCCATTCAGTCACCTAGGCCAGAGTCCAGAAGGGTGCTCCTCTTACACTTTTCCGAAGATGATGGGCCCAAGCAAGGTAACTTTTGGAAACCTTAAAATGAAAGGTCATGTCATCTCCATTCCAGAAGTAACCCCACACTCTCTGTTCTTTCCCTCTATAGTAGAGGCAGCAGACGGAAGCGAATTATTTGCTCCCCAACTCCAAGAGTTTTAAACATAGAGGAACCAGGCTGTGGGAAGTGTCTGGTCCGCAGGGAAATTTAGACGCTCTGTCCCCAAACTGGGGGTGACTCTCAGCTGGGTGCCCCGTGCTCCCAGCGCCGTTCCCGGCCCCCACAGCCTTTCCTCCAGACTGTCCCACAGGGCAGCAAGGCTCCAAGGGGCCCAGTGGCTGCTCAGGTCTGTCCCTGCAGTTACGGAAACCTAGGTGCCCACCCTTGGTGGGCAGGACCCCAAGGGGATCATGACAAGACCGAGAGCCGGGGGTAGGGAGAGGCTTAGCAAACATCCTTCGGGATCTGAAAGGGGGGGGAGTGGGAATTGAGCCTCTGTTCGTTGCTATTAGGTTTTCATTGAAAAAGATGTATATATATATATTTTTTAAACATCTTTATTGGGGTATAATTGCTTTACAATGGTGTGTTAGTTTCTGCTTTATAACAAAGTGAATCAGCTATACATATACATATGTTCCCATATGTCTTCCCTCTTGCGTCTCCCTCCCTCCCACTCTCCCCATCCCACCCTTCCAGGCTGTCACAAAGCACCGAGCTGATATCCCTGTGCCATGCGGCTGCTTCCCACTAGCTATCTACCTTACTACGTTTGTTAGTGTGTATATGTCCATGGCTCTCTCTCACCCTGTCAAAACTCACCCTTCCCCCTCCCCATATCCTCAAGTCCGTTCTCCAGTAGGTCTGCGTCTTTATTCCTGTCTTACCCCTAGGTTCTTCATGACATTTTTTCCCCTTAAATTCCATATATATGTGTTAGCATACGGTATTTGTCTTTTTCTTTCTGACTTACTTCACTCTGTATGACAGACTCTAGGTCTATCCATCTCATTACAAATAGCTCAATTTCATTTCTGAAAAAGATGTATATTTTTAAAATCTCTTTTCTTTTGTTTCTGGACATGCCATGCGGCTTGCAGGATCTCAGTTCCCCAACTGGGGATTGAACGACCCCAGCCACGGCAGTGAGAGCCTGAAATCCTAACCATTAGGCCACCAAGGAATTCCCTTTTTAAGTCTCTTTCTTCAGTCACGTGCCCTGAATTCTTATACAGCTTTGAACTTTGAAAATTTGGGCAGACCCAACCCTAAGGCTTAGAACATTTGACTCTGAAACCGTCTTTCCTTTTCTGGAAGAGAAATTGCAAACATGGGAAAGGATACCCACTTGGTGCCCCCAGTATTGTTAGAAACTGAACATCAGTCTCCCTCACTTTCCTTCAGTTAAGTGGAGCTCATTGGAGTACCTGGGCAGGTAAAGAAAACTGTCAGAGCCAGACCACTGTGTGAATTTCCAGGGAAAGGAATTTTAAAAAATATTTATTTATTTATTTGGGCTGCGCCGCGTCTCAGTTGCAGCACGTGGGATCTTTAGCTGCAGCACGCAGACTCTTAATTGAGGCGGGCGGGATCTAGTTCCCCAACCAGGGATCAAACCCAGACCCCCTGCATTGGGAGCGTGGAGTCTTACCCACTGGACCACCAGGGAGGTCCCCGGGGGAGGGAATTTGGACAGTTGGTGTGCCTGAATGTTGGTTGGCATTTCCTATGATGGTGATTTTTCTTTTTGTTTTATAATTGTTTATAGTGTATAAAACAGGAGCTCGTTGCTGCTGTGTGTCGTAGAATCAACACCTGCCTCACAGCCTTTCTGCCCCAGGCTCCCGGCTCGTTTTGCTCCGCATCGTAGACAAACACAGAAGCAGCAACCTCTACAAACGGTCCAGAAAGCCCAATGGTCTCAGCACAAAGTTGGCAAACCATTGCCTGTGGCGCCATCAGTTTCTCCCTTAATGAGAAATACTGGCAGCCTCAGAGGCCAGAAGGAGATGTCCCTGTGTCTACTGAAAGCAGTTCATTCTGAGGTTAGCTGAGCCTTGTTTCACTGCGTTAACGTCTCAATCCCGCTTTTCGTTGCAGGCAACAGAGATGCTCGTTTTTGGGAAGAAGTTAACAGCCCGGGAAGCATGTACCCAAGGACTTGTTACTGAAGTTTTTCCCGACAGCACTTTTCAGAAAGAAGTTTGGGTCAGGCTGAAAGCATATTCAAAGCTCCCCCCAAATGTTAGTATTCGTTTTCTTGTTTGTTTTGTTTTGCTTGTAAGAACCATGGAAATCATCTGTTTGCCTTAAGAGAATAAGCAATTTTAAAAACAAGACAGCTGGCTCTGAGCACATCTGAATCTGAGATTAAAAGCAAGCATAATAACGTTAGAAATACTGATTTTTACGAAACTTATCAAATAGGCATTCCATTGCTGTGGAGACCGAGGGGCGGTTCTCTCTGGGCACCACTTTGAGGAGGTTGATAGGCAACCTTTGCCAGCACTTTCATCCTTGAATCCAGGTGAGCAGCCAGACAGGTTAACTTTGAGGAGATTCTGACCACACAGCACCTTCGTTTTTATATGTGATAGCTGGTGACTGATTTTCTCATGTTCTCACTGCTCAAAATGTCCTGGAGCCAGAAGCTTTGGTTTCTATCTACAGCTTCTTAGAAATGTGTGATCACAAGCCCTGCCCCACACCTGCTGGGAGGATGTGTGCACACACGAACGTTTGAGGAACAGTGTCTTATCTACACATATTTCTTAAGGTGTCACAGGATCAAATGAACGACAGAGAAACAAGCATCAGAATTCTAGAATAATCTCACTCCTCTTAACCTCACTGTTGGTTTTGTTTTTTCAGGCCATGAGAATTTCAAAACAGGTCATCAGAAATACGGAGAAAGAAAAGTTGCACGCGATTAATGCTGAAGAAAGCAACATCCTGCGGGAGAGGTGGCTGTCAGATGAGTGCATGAACGCCGTCGTGAGCTTCCTGTCCAAAAAAGCAAAGCTGTGATGGCCATCACATCAAAGCTAAACGTTTCCAAGGAAGGGATGTGCTGCTATTTCTGCTTTCCAATTCCTGAACTAAGTAGACCTCGCTGTGCCTTTTTTCAGTGCTAAAATACCAGTTATGATAATTCTACTTCACTAGAGCCCTGATGAAAAACAAACGATGTGAAACCAGCTTTGAGAATTTACGTAGGTTTTTGGTAATGGGGAGTCTTACGTCTTTCGCTATGAATCGCTGTTGCCAGGCACACTGAAACATTGTGCCCGGCGTCCTGCTCCGAAAGGCATTCACAGTGCTGCAGGCTGAGACCGTGTGTTCGAAAACCACTACTGCACTTTGCCGTCCACGCAGGCTCACTGACTTGATTGGCCCAAACACCGACAGTCTCTGGATGACCAAGTCAAGATCTTCGGTGGGTCGCGTGTTCTTTTTCAGCCGTCTGGCAGGGGGAGCAAACAGAGGGAGCAATATTACTAGAGGATGAATTAGAATCTTAGTTTCATCTCCCCCCCTATAATTTGATAAAAAGGGATGAAGGGATTGGATTGTTTCATTGGAAAGTGATGTTCTGTATCAGTGATTATTTCCTCGTTTATCGTATAGCCTTCATTCTCGTTTAATGTGGTCCTTTATAAAAAGCACACCTGAAAGCTGCCTTAACTCTCCTTGTGACTCTGTTTCGATGGCTGCCATATCAATCACTTGACGAGTTTAATTCCAGTGCCTGTAGGATTGGCGTGGAAGATTTTGCTCTTCTAAATGTCCTCCTTCCTTTTTAACCTCCTTCAAGCATCAGCATCCAGATAGCCAACCCACCGGACCTCTTAATTCTCAATTTTTTTATTCCAGTAATCCTAATCCAAAGTGTTCACTCTTATAGGAAATACATTAATAGTAATAACCCATTCATGTTTACTGAGCACTTACTATGTGCTTCCAGTGCTTAATGCCCGTAAGCACATGTTGTCCTCAAAAATCAATGCCCAGAATTTAAAATGAGGTAAACTGTTGCTGCTGCCCATTCACAAGTAAGGAGTCCAAGGCATGGAGATGTAAGTAGCTTTTCCAGAGTCAGAGTCCCGGTAAGGGTCAGAGAATCCCAGCCCCACTGTGTCCCCATGAGCCACCCATCCCTCCCACTGACTTCAACTAACATCTCTGGAAAAAAGGTGAAAAACAATGGCTTGAGGATGCTGACATTAAACAAAAGCAGATGGATTATGGTAAGGCATCAAAATGTGGAGAAGCACCTGCCCATGAGTTTCTGAGATTGTGGGACATTAGGAAACAATTGCTGGGATCTCTGTCCTGAGCATGGGACATACGCCCCAAAGGCAGGCCCAACTGTGCAGCGGTGCAGTGGTTGCCATGGTGTGACTGGCAAAAGAAAATTTGAGGCCAAGAAGAACATCTCTCTAACCAGGAAAAGGATTCCCTGGGGCTGGAGAGGAGAATCCCAGAGCAGAGAAGGAGTGAGATGCTCCCCTAATTCTAGGTGTAAACCTACACAGCTTAGGTTCACAAGTGGGACAGGCTCAAACCAACATGGTAAAGGCTTTGGGAAGTAAACTGGGAATTTAAGCACCACTAACACAAGATCAAGACGGCTTGTAGTCTCAACCTAAGCAGGTTGATTACTTGCTAAAACAAAACGATCAACATTCTCCAGATAATTCAACAAAACTCAGGGTCCAGGCAGCATAACATTCACAGTGTCCATGACACAATCCAGAATTATCAACATACAAAAGACCATGAAAGTGTGAACACTAAGGTGAAAAAAGACAACACATGTCAATCCCGAGATGACCTAGATGTTGGAATTGTCCCACAAAGACTTTAAAGCAGTTCTCATAACTGTGCTCCACAAGGTAAAGAAAAACACACTTGAAATGATTAAAACTACATGAATTCTCATCAGAGAAACAAGCTACAAAAAAAAAAAGAACCAAATAAAATATTTAGAACTGAAAATCTGAAATTTAAAACTAATTCTCTAGGGAATCCCACGGTATTCCAGTGGTTAGGGTTCAGCACTTCCACTGTGGTGGCCTGGGTTCGATCCCACAAGCTGCATGATGTGGGGAAAAAAAAAAAAAATCTCTGGAGGGACTCTAGCGGAATGTAGATGACAAAGGAGTCAAAGCACCTAGAAGATAAATCAACAGAAACTAAGCAGTGTGAAGTACAGAGAGAAAAAAATACTAGGAAAAATAATCAGAGTGACATCAGCAAGATGTTGGAAGTTTCAGGTCCTCATCGCCCAACAGAAACATCAAATAACTACAGAAACCCGTCAGACATCTACAGCAAACTAGTGAATGTCCAATCAAGAAATACGTTACATTAAAAATGATAGGAGATCTTGTGACATTTTTACTCTTGCCCCACCCACTCCACTGCATGATGTGGTTGGAAGGAATTAGTCTACTTCCTACCTCCTCCTCTTGGGATGGAAGGAACAGACTGGAACTTGTTTGCAACATGCTGGCCTGTCTGGGTTGCCTGAGGGATTGGTTGCTGTCTTGCCTGACTCAAAGTTCAGATGGAAACATCGGCATAGTTTGGGTCGCGGGCTAGAAGCCACAGAAGGCACTGAAACACGTGAAAAGTACAAATTGATTGCACACCCGTGGATGCAGAGAAAGATTACAAGCAGAGGAAGACTACAGCATTTAAGACCCTGAGAAGAAGCTGGACTGAGACTCTTTGGGAAGACATTTAAAAGCAGTTGGGGGGTGGGGGGCAGGATTAAAAAAAACAAAACCAAAAATTAAACCTATACACAGGCTCAGACAGGAGTTATGCCCAGTTACACCTGAAAAGGCCTGGGCTGGCCTCAAGACTCGTGGGCCCGCCATTTCAAGGTCTTGCACAGAGGTGTGCAAGCACTGGGAGAGGTGGCTGTTCTTTCAAATGCACAGTTTTCAAGAAAAGGTCATAAGGCATGCAAAGAAACAGGGAAATGTGACCCATTCAAAGGAACAAGATCTCCACAAATAGTCCATGAAGAAACACGGGCATGAGACTTACTAGAAAAAGACTTTAAAACAACTGTCAGATATGTTCAAAAGAGCTAAAGGAAAACATGGGCAAAGAGCTAAAGGAAATCGGGAGAACACTGTGTGACATAATATTAACAAAGATGGAAATTATTTTTTTAATTAATTCTGAAGATGAAAATTACAATAACTGAATTGAAAAATTCACTAGAGGGGTTCACCAGCAGACTCAAACAGGAAGAAGAAAGCCTCAGCAAACTTAAAGCCATTTGAAATTATTGAGTTTGAGGAGCAAAAAGAAGAACGAACAAAAGTGAGCAGAGACTGAGGGACTTGTGGGACACCATCAAGTGACCAGTGTGCACACAAGGGGAATTCCAGGAGGAGGAGAGACGGTGGGACAGAGCAATATATTTGAAGAAATAATGGCTAAAAACTTAACACAGTTTGAGGAAAGACCTGATATACAATGCAAAAAGCTCAATGAACTATAAGCAGGATAAACACAAGGAGACCTACACTGAGACACATTATAATCAAACCTGTCAAAGACAAAGCATGAATCTTGAAAGCAGAAAGAGAAAAGCAACTCATCGTACACAAGGGATCCCCAATGAGATGAGCAGATTTCTCAGCAGCCAGAAAGCAATGGAATGACATATTGAAAGTGCTGAAAGAACAAAAACAATTGTCACCTGCTAACTCTACATCTGGCAAATAGTGTTCTTCAAAAATGAGGGAGAAATTTAAGACATTCCTATGCAAAATCTGGGGGAGTTCGTTACCACTAGATGTGCCCTGCAAGAAATGCTGAAGGGAGTCCAAGTTGAAATGAAAGGATGCTAGATAGTAAGTCAAAGCCACATGAAAATATAAAGTTCTCCAGCAAAGGTAAATACATGCACACAAATAAAAAACTATTATTGGCACACAAATAAAAAACTATTATTGTAATTTTGCTTTGTAACCTCACTTTTTATTTTCTACAGGATTTAAAAGACAAATGCTTAAGATATAAATCTATGTTAATGGGTATATAATATATAAAGATGTAATCTGTGACATCAATAACAAATGGAGAGGGCTCCCCTGGTGGCGCAGTGGTTGGGAGTCTGCCTGCCGATGCAGGGGACGCGGGTTCGTTCCCCGGTCCGGGAAGATCCCACATGCCGCGGAGCGGCTGGGCCCGTGAGCCATGGCCGCTGAGCCTGCGCATCCGGAGCCTGTGCTCCGCAGCAGGAGAGACCACAACAGTGAGAGGCCCGCGTACCGCAAAAATAAAAAATAAAAAAAACAAATGGAGATGCAGAGCTGTAAATCAGTAGTTTTTGTACGCAGTTAAGTTGGTAAAAGTTTAAGATCATCATGATTTTCGGATGTTATCTGTGACCCGCATGGTGACCACAAAGAAAACACCCGAAAAGAAGTGAGGAGGGCAGCAAAATGTGTCAACACAAAAATATCAGCTCAAAGGAAAGTAGTAATGGAGGAAATGAGGGACAAAAAACTGATGTAAGACATACGGGAAACAAGATGGCAAAAGTAAGTGCTGCCCTATTGATAATTAAATGTATTAAACCCTCCAATCAAAAAACACAGATTGACAGAAAGGATTAAAAAATCAGGGTTCAACTGTGTGCTGCCTATAAGAGTCTCACTTTAGATCTAGCGACATGCATAAGTTAAAAGTGAAAGGATGAAAAAAAGATATTCCATACAAATAGTAACCAAAAGAGAGGAGGATGGCTCTTATTTTAGACAAAATAGACTCAAAAGCTGTTATAAGATACGGATAATACCATGATAAAAGGGTCAAGACAGCAAGAAGATATAACAGTTATAAACATTTACGCACTAATATTAGAACTCCAATATATATAAGGAAACTGACAGAATTGAAGGGAGAAACAGCCTACAATAATAGTAGGAGACTTCAATACCCCACTTTCAATAGTGGATAGAAAACCAGACAGAAGATCAATAAGGAAATAGAGAACTTGGACAACACCATAGATCCCTTGGACCTAACCAATGTGTACAGAACACTCCACCCAACTACAACAGAATACACATTTTTCTCAAGTGCACATGGAACATTAACCAGGAAGGATCATATGTTTGGCCACAGAACAAGTGTTAATTTTTTTTTTTTTTTTGCGGTACGCGGGCCTCTCACTGCTGTGGCCTCTCCCGCTGTGGAGCACAGGCTCCGGACGCGCAGGCTCCGGACGCGCAGGCTCAGCGGCCATGGCTCACGGGACCAGCCGCTCCGCGGCACGTGGGATCTTCCCGGACCGGGACACGAACCCGTGTCCCCCGCATCGGCAGGCGGACTCTCAACCACTGCACCACCAGGGAAGCCCTAAATTTAAAAAGAGTAAAATCATATATCTTTTTCTAATTACAATGGAATTAAACTAGAAATCAACAGCAGAAGGAAAATTGGAAAATCCACAAATATACGGCAATTAAACAACACACCTTTAAACCACCAATGAGTCAAAGGGGAAATTAGAATATATCGTGAAACAAATGAAATAAAAACACAACATACCAAAACTTGTGGGATAAAGTCAAATCAGTGCTAAGCGGAAATTTTATAGCTGTACGTGCTTACGTCTAAAAGAAGAAATCTTGTAGACTAGGTGTAAAGCCGAAGTTCTGCCACTCATATGATATCATCCTAGGTCCTGGTCATGCTTGGGGTGGGCTGGTGCTTCCCAACTCATGCAGCATAAAAGCCCTACAGCTCGGTGGTTGGGTCCCTAAGAATCCCTCTCCAGCCCTGCTAGGTCTCTGCTCACTGACCTGGAATGCAATGGCCCGTGGGGAACCCACGCACCTGCTCCAGTCTCCATGAGTTTTCTCCCAATGAGGGCTCCTGCAGACACGGGGAGGTGTGCAAACGGGACTCATGTGCTTTTATACGGAGCAATGCTTGTTTTCACACTCACTGTATATGCCAAAGACAACATTAAGTCACTTTTTAGCTTTTTAAGGCATAAAGAGGGTTTGTGGTCACCCTATCCATCTCTAAATATGCCTGCATAGGACAAAAGTCAGGCACCTACCTGACAGCTATGGTTGACACTGGAGGCTCCTTTGTGTTTTTATTCCACAAATGGCATCTCTTCCACCCCTGATTTGCATTGTTGTTGACTTTTCTTCTCCACAGGGGCATACTGCTTGGTTTGGGGCTCAGATGAATCTCTCTGGGAAATCGATGTCTTTCTAAGATCCTTTCTAAGCCAGAGAATTCAGAATTCTCACCTACTAGTAGAACAATCATTAATACAATTCAGTGTTCCTTTCCAGCTTTGCACAGCAAGAGTAAGACGCCATTAATTTGAGAAAGACTGTTTGTGCCACTTAACTGCTATTGAGGTCTCTGCCGTTTCTTCATTCCAGAAATATCAGTGAGCAACATTTAGACCGTAGCCTGGTTCTACACATCTAATAGATGCACAGCAAGAAATGAGTGAATGAACGAACAAAGCAGGTGTGCTCAGGTGTGCTCGCACCACCACAGGGACTGAAGGTCACTGGTGTAATCTCTGCATGATTCTCTAACGAATGGTAAGTAACTGGACTACGTTTTTTATCTTCAGCGATATTAACCACACTCTGCCACTGCTTCACACTGACCTCAGTTGGCCCCTAACCAAATCGCCCATCCGTGGTGACCCAAAGAGCTTGTGCCAGAATGTAATCCAGTACTCTACTTCCTTCCTTCATTAAAACCATCTTCTCCAAAAAGAAGGAAGGAAGGGAGGGAAGGAGAAAGAGGGAGACAGAGAGAAGGAGATAGGAAGGGAAGGAGGGAGGGAGGGAGGGAAGGAGAAGGGGAGTCAGTTGAACCACGCAGGGTGTTTAGTGACATAGCTGAGTTATCTTGTAGTGTAAGCTTGTTATCTCTTTGCCAACTGGTGACAATTTGAGAAGCAGAAGCCAGTTTGCAGGCTGTGCTATGAGCATCTCTGCAAGCCATTTGGGTGCATAGAAAATAAGCTGTTACACACCTACCGTAGGAAGAGAAGCTGAGCCTCAGAGAGACTCAGGGGGACCCTGCATTGGATTAGGAATTAGATCAGTGCTTGTCCGGCCCCCATTATTTCTCAGGCTGAATCCCTGAAGGTCCCTCCTAGGTAGGATAATTGACAGAGACCTAAGGGACAAAGAATTGGCTCAAGGGACCATAGGTTGGCATTCGGACTAAATGGTTTAATGACTTGATGAATAGATTGATCCTTAGAGGCCAGAAAAACGACTCCAAGTGAGTCAAGAGCAGGCCTGGAATATGGAGCTCCTGCCCAGTGGGTGAAGGCTCAGTGACCACACAGCTGGGCCGCCCAGCAGCTCCCACAGGCTTGCCCGAACAATAGGAAGAGCATAGGGTTTGCTTTGGTTGTCAGAACTTCACGTCTAATGAAATGGACAGCAGTCTACACGGCACGAACACTACCAGCTGCTAAAGATGTATCAATATTCGTGTCTACACTGGGAGGCTAAGAGAACAAACTAAATCAACATTTAACTGGAATATCACTGGGAAATCAAAACCCAATTCTCCAACCTCACATAAACGCTCACTGTATTTCCGATTTTAAAATTGCATTTTAGTTACAAAAATTAAAGACACATGAAAAGATTTCCACTGGAATAAATAAAATCAAACAACTTAAAGAAGTATACATAGTGTAAAAAATGAATGAACAGAAGCCTCAGTTAAATAGAGCCGAGAGACCAGCAGGGGGAGCTCTCACCCCTGCATTCAGAGCTGAGCCCAACCAGAAAGAAGAAAGATTCCCTTCTTTCCTGCTAGGACTCAACCACAGACTCTTTGTTTACTATTTTTGTTGCCCTCCTAACTTCTTTCCCTCTCTATAAGATGTTATCCTTCCCATGCCATGTGGAGACTTGCCGGTGGTTCCCCAAGGTTGCAGACCCCAAATTGCGGTTCTCTTCTGATCCTGAATAAACCCGTCTTTGCTGGAGAAATACCAGGCGGTCCTTTTGGTTCAAGTCAACAGCAAAGGGAACATCTTCCTCCCTCCCATCTCTATCCTTCCTCAGAGGTAGGCACCGCCCTGAATTTGCTGTGTCTCCTTCTGGAACTCTTTTCTATGCATTTATATACATATTTGCATTTACAAATACATAGTCTTCTTTTGGCAAAAATGGAATCATTGTTCCTTATTCTGCAGCTTATTAAAACTCTGTAGTGTGTTTTACAGATATTTTAATGTCAACTTTCTTTTTTTTTTTTTTTGCGGTACGCAGGCCTCACACTGTTGCGGCCTCTCCCGTTGCAGAGCACAGGCTCCGGACGCGCAGGCTCAGCGGCCATGGCTCACGGGCCCAGCCGCTCCGCGGCATGTGGGATCTTCCCGGACCGGGGCACGAACCCACGTCCCCTATATATCGGCAGGCGGACTCGCAACCACTGCGCCACCAGAGAGGCCCCCTGCTTCATCTTTTTAACCTTGCCACCAGCATCAGCTTTCTTGGCCGCAGGTTTTTTCTCCTTAGTATCTGGCTTCTCAGCCTTTTCACCCGCCATCTTGCAAGATGGAAAAGAGCCCAGCACAGTTTTAAAGTGACGGGGATACAGCAGTGAACTAGACGCGCAGGGCCCCTGCCCTCATGGAGTCATATTCTGCTGGGAAGAGACAGACAACAAAGAAGCAAACAAGATGGTGAGGAGTCCAGGGAAGAAAGAAAGATGGGGGTTCTGAAATGCAGTAAAGTGCATGGGAAGGGCTTCTTTATTTTTGTGTGTGTGTTTTACCCACATAATTTTATTTCAAATATTTATAAATTTGAAGAGCACTGCTTAAGGGCTTCTTTAAAGTGGAGTCAGGGAAGGCTTTTCTGAGAGGAAAATGGAAATGGGGGACACACTTAGGGGCTGGGGGTGGAGGCGGGAGTCAGAGATCTGAGAAACCCTTGAAATGGTGGTGAGCATCTGGTGCCTCTGCATTTTTCTCCAAGGATCCCTCCCCCCAGATATTAAGAACCAGTGCATTTAGCTGCTTAATGAGGCTTTAGGGGGTTGAGTCCAGAGCTGGGTGTTACACGCACAGAATGCATTAGTACCACCCCCATTTCTGGCTCAAATGTCAGTGCTTTGTCGTATAATCGAATCTGGACTCATGAGGACCCGCCCAGAGGCGGGCTTGCACTCAGCTGGGACACCTTCCTGCTCTCACGTCACTTATGGGGACACTGCATGTTGGCAGCGTGGACAGCACTGGACACACAGCCCGGCCTGGTGGCGCGGGGGCGGAATCGGGATCAGGGTCGTGGCCCGGCGTAGTCAGGGCCGGGGTCGGGGGCGAGGTTGGGCTCAAGGTCGGGGACAGGGCCGGAGTCTAGGGTCCGGGTACGGCGAGGGAGAGGGG
>NW_020171817.1:2949055-2999912 GCF_003031525.2 Neophocaena asiaeorientalis asiaeorientalis
CCCGCACCTGCCGGACGCCCACCCCCCGGCCCCGCCCCGGGTCCCCGTCACAGAGGCCGGGCCGCGCACTCACCCCGCACACCCCGCGGCGCCGGATCTCCAGCGTCACAGAGGCCGGGCCGCGCACTCACCCCGCACACCCCGCGGCGCCGGATCTCCAGCGCCCGCGCGCGCCTCCCTCCCGGTCCTTACGCCCGGGCGTAGCGCAGGTGGATCGGTTCTTACTGATGCAGAGCAAGCATCCCTGAGCTGCGTTCTCTGCGTCTTCAGGACCCACCCTTCCTCTAGGGGACAAACAGTTGTAAACGACTGGAAAGACACTGAGTACTGCGGTGGCTTCAGTTTGTGGCTTTTTGCAGACACCCATGCCCTAAGCAATGCCTTAATCCGTTTAAGCACCGCCTTAAAGATTGCTTCACTTGTTTTATGACCCTGTGGTTCTCGGAGACTGATGCCTTAAACAGGAGCGGGCCTTTTGGTACCTCTGAGGCATATGGGAGTGTCGGCTGTGCCCGTGTGTAAGGTTAATCCTGCTTTCAAACGGAGCACCTGGCTTAAATCATTAAAAGCAGAGTTCATGACCCTGTGTTTTAATTCCAGATAATTCACCATACTTTTGCTAATTTGTGTTTTATCGTCCTGTCTGAAAGTATCTCCCTTCTCACTTCAGACCTTCACTTCCTCCTCTTCCGTCATTTAGAGCTCCCGCCTTGCTTTTTCTGTGCCCCCGTTTTTGTCTGATCGCCTCTGGCTTCCAGTTAATTTCCTGTTGCTACCCCGCTTCACCCCACGCCCTCTCTCCCGCGTTCCAGGCTTTCTCCTGAGCTCCTTTGGATGCGGAGCCCAAGTTCACGCGCTCTTTGAAATCAGCCTCGTGCAGTACCCTCAGCGTGCCTGTCCCACACCTGTGCAAGATTGTGAGGAAACAGAGAAGCGGGACGGGGGGAAGAAATGGTGAGGACAGCGGCCCCAGGCTGCGCGCGTCCGTCTCCCGAGAGGTACGGCAGCTGCCCAGGAAGCAGCGTCGGGGGATACCGAATGGAAATTTTTCTTTTATTTTTATTTTAAAATTTTATCCTATATTGGAGTATAGTTGGTTAACAATGTTGTGTTCGTTTCAGGTTAGTTTCAGCAAAGTGATTCAGTTATACATAAACATCTATTCTTTTTCAAATTCTTTTCCCATTTATGTTATTACTGAGTGTTGAGTAGAGTTCCCTGAAAATTTTTGTCTTTTAACGAAGGAAAAGCTAACCAGCTTCTTTGTAAATCTCCAAACATTTCTCTTTTTTAAAAAAATTAATTTATTGATTGATTTATTTATTTTTGGCTGCGTTGGGTCTTCGTTGCTGCGCGCGGGCTTTCTCTAGTTATGGCGAGCGGGGGCTGCTCTTCGTTGCGGTGCGCGGGCTTCTCATTGCGGTGGCTTCTCTTGTTGCGGAGCACGGGCTCTAGGCGCTCAGGCTTCAGCAGTTGTGGCACACGGGCTCAGTAGTTGTGGCATACGGGTTCAGTAGTTGTGGCACATGGGCTTAGTTGCTCCGCGGCATGTGGGATCTTCCCGGCCCAGGGCTCGAACCCGTGTCCCCTGCATTAGCAGGTGGATTCTTAATCACTGCGCCACCAGGGAAGTCCTCCAAGCATTTCTAATTGCAGTTGGATTTGGTGAAACATGCCACCTTGAACCGTCGGGCAGTGCTCACCTTTTAAATTTTCTCACACGTGTTTTGTGAAAAATATTGGTAAGGCAGGTGGATATCAAATAGTAGAACCAATGCCCACCCTGTAGGCAGTTTGCAGTCTGGCTGACTTCATGGACTACTGACAGCCTTCCTTACTGGCTGACGAATTTGGTTACTTTTATTCTTTGACCTCACCAGCATGGTTTTCATCACCTCCCCTTTATCATGTTAAGGTAAGGCTATTTCTCTCACAGGTTATTTTGTACCTTAGGGAACCAGGATTACAGAGCTGAGAGAAGCTTGAGAATCTGTCAGGAGGCTTTAAAAATACAAATATCTGGCCTCATCTTACTGAATCAGAATCTGTGCCATTTTCTTCAACTGTTATTTTTAAAGAGCTCCCCTGGTGATTCTCATGCAGAGACTAGATCCAATGCATGTTATCTCAGAGAGCAGAGAATTTTATTAATTTTATTTTTCATGAAAACCTCCAGAGAAAGATAATCTGCAGCCCACATTCCCATGTTCAACCCTCCTTCCTGTCGAGAGATAACTTCCCTGTGGATCAATTAAATCCTCATCCTGTACTTAAGCTTATTTGTCCCTGTTTCTCCTTAGTGCAGAGATAATACCTAGTACTACCTGCTTGGAGTTTGGTTTGCAAAGGATTTTCTCATTTGAGATTTAAAAAAAAAAAGAGTTCATCCCTCAAAGATCACTTTTTAAAATTAACTGCTCACCTCTTCACTTTCCCTTTCCAGGATAAATGATCACATCCCTGTCCTGCACACACCCCACGCTTCTCCCGCATACCACTCAGCACAGTGTCTGGAACATAAACCCTCAATAGATATTGTACCTATCCTTATTCATTTTTTGCCTTAAAAAGTATTTCCTAAGTGTCTCTCAGCATCTGGAGTCTAGAATGAGAGGTGGGCTGGTCAGTGTTGAGTATGTGAGAATCTTGTTCGGTTGACGGAAAGATTTTTATACTCTTTCAGATCTGGTACTCAGATGTATAGAATCTGGTGACTGTGCCATTGTGGACTGGACATTTTAACATATTTTTTAAATCACAAGTTTTGAAAACTGGTGTGCCGTCATTTTAACAAAATGTGAATGAAATCATAAATTCTTATAAAAGCCTTTCATTTCCTAAGAGGTGTTATCCAGCTGACGATAGTTTGATGAGGACATTGCCTACTCCTCACAAATGCTGAGTGTCCTTTACAGGAGGGAGGGGGCCGGTCATGGAACTTTGTGCCTTTTGTTATATTTTAACCAAGGGACTTGTACAATTATGTATTTGAGCTTTTAAATTTTTCTTACATTAAGTTTATCCTAAAACAAATATTGTTTTAGAACTTATCTCACTGGAATTTGGATACAGAAGTACCCATTCCTGAAAATAAAAACCTCCCACCTGGAAGGGATGGTGCCACGGGTGGTAAGAAATCCTCGATGTGTCTATTTATATTTATACTTATAAATATATGAAAATTTATATTCTAATTTATAATATGAACAACGACTCATATTAAAGGGGGGCTCGTTTTGAATATCACCAGTTTTATGTACCTATTAATTGTCTTTTTTTTCATACACATTCTTTCAGACAAAATGAACAAGGTAAGGATAGGTATTTGGTTTTAAGTAATTCACAAAACATTATTTTAACATTACCATGTATGCTCCTTAAATAAAATTTCTTTCCTCAAAGTTAAACTTTAAAATTTTATTTCTATAGAGTTCTTCAAACAAGTCAAAGCCCTTATTTACTATTTTACAAGGCTGCAAATTGGGCATTAAATATCTTACTATATTACTTTTCTTCAACATAACAGTGTTATAAATGGAAATTAACATTGTAGTGAAGATAATGCTTTCCAGTCACTGCCAAAAGGGAAGTGGTCTCAGCCCTTAAGATATCTTGAAGCAGCCGAAATGGTTATATTTTGTTTTGAAGTAGTGAAAAAAAATGAATCTTTCATTTACTTTTTTTGATCAAAAATGAAACAGTTAACTTAATAAAATAAAGACAATCTTAATGATAGTCAAGGCTTATTAGTTAACACTGTTTAGTTGATGTTTATAAACAGATTATACTAATTCCTACTGAGGTCAGTAAAAACCGTTTATATGGATATGAGGGAGTATTATAGGACTTTACTAT
Source organism: Neophocaena asiaeorientalis asiaeorientalis (assembly GCF_003031525.2). NCBI lineage: Eukaryota > Metazoa > Chordata > Mammalia > Artiodactyla > Phocoenidae > Neophocaena > Neophocaena asiaeorientalis. The sequence goes on from NW_020171817.1 coordinate 2,952,911, forward strand.
ATATTGCTTGGTTAGAACAAGAACTGTACATTCTTAGAACAAGAGTCGGGAACAGAGATGTCATGTGTTTAAAAGTCTTCTGCTGCTTTATAGAACCATTTGGAAATTCCAGTAGAGCAACTCATGCTGGAACTTACTTTGTCAGAGCCTGCTCCCAAAAGAACACAGGTAGGGTTTTATTCATCACACTCTGAAAGTATTATTTTTTTAAAAAAAGACATGCAGTTACTGACTAAAATGTTGTCCATGGTTTTCCTGTTCTTAGAATAGTAAACAAGGGGTATTCCAGTTATGGAGTTATCCTCTCAACAAAGGAAGTGCCACGGAGAACAGGTGAGAGAATATTTATGTTTGTAAACCCCTAAATTACTGAAATAAATCTAAGTACAGATGAGTTAACTGCTCAGCTGAAGTACGAGGCCAAAAAACAAACAGAAGAAAAAAAGTATTGTGTGCAAGTAGTTATAGCGGAAGTTATAGCGACGCTCCCTAAGATAGGACATGGCTGGCAGACAGCACAGTATGTGGTGAAGAGGTGACTGGGCCTTTACCGGGAGGGTCTAGATGGAGAGAGTTTGGACTTCCCGTTCGAGTGAAAAGGAACCGTAATAGGAAAGTAATAATTCACGTGCCAGGAATGATTTTCGTTCCTTACGCATATTAACTCATTTAACCCTCAGGACAGTCCTGCAAGGGAGGTGCTGTTGTCATTGTCCCTGTTTTACGGGTGAGGACATGGAAGCAGGTGACAGGTACCAGATGGTTGAACCAGAATGTGAAGGCTTGGTTCATGCTCTCACACCCCCTTCCCTGCTTCAGTCCCTTCCTGGGATTTGAATTCTTACTTTTTGCTTCTTAAACTTTGGTGTGCGTGAGAACCAGCTAGAAGCCTTCTTCAAAATGAAGGTTACTGTAATTGGGAAATTAACATGTATCGAGCACCGCCGAAATTAACATGTATCGAGCACCGCTGGGTGTTGCTTTTACATAGCGTATTATTTAAAGGGGATGCTGAGTTGCGTTCCTCTCTTTTGTCGACACAGTTTTAACAACTGTGTGGTTGGGTCCCTTGACAGCCGCTGGCTCTTCGGCTGAGGATTCTCCCCTGTGTGGCTCGGGACACAGCTCACCTAGCGCTAACATTGAGGGGAGAACCAAGAGGCGCGAAGGGGATTGTAGTGACTCATGTCCTGGGGATGCGGGAGGTGATGGGGGGAGGAAGCCTGCTTTAAGAGAAGGAACTCAAAGGAAGAGGTCAGGTGACGTGAGAGGACGTAAATGAGTCGGCAGAGCGCAGGGGTTGGAGACGTGAACGTGGGACCCAATGCCAGGGTTTAATCCCAGCTCCACCACCTATGAGATGAGCGATCTCAGCCAGTCTGGGCCTCAGTTCTCTCATCTGTCAAAGGTAGAGAATGAAACTGCCGACCTCATGGGGCTGTCGTGAGGACGAAACAGAATCACGCGTTTGGTGGGTGTTCGTGATTGATACTGGGGAGGCCTGGTGATGGTGCAGAGTTGGAAGCTTGGGGTCAGTGAGACACTTTACTACTGAGATGTTTCTCCTCAATATGCTGTCAACAAGGAAAGAATAAAAGTCACCATAGCTTTCATTTAGTGTTTAACAATTTGCAAAGTACATTCATATAATAGACCACCTCCAGGGTGGGTATTCTAATTTCCATTTTGCCCCTTGGTGGCAAAGCGGTTCAAGCTTAGGTCTTCCGCATCCAGATGCCATGCTTTTTTTGTTTTTAACTGTACTACATGGATTGTGTCTGTTATCAGTTATAGATATAAGGTGATTTTCCTGTGATTTTTCAGAGGCAAGTCAGTAAAGCTGGAGTATTTATTAGCTAAGTAAAAATTTTTGTATTATTTTCTGTACTTTTCAAAATCCTTCAAGACTGCTTTGTTGTCTTTAGTGTAAATTGGCTTTAAAAGCAGCAGGAAGATAATGGGGCTATAAATATGTCAATTAACGCATCAGATCTTTCCGTGGCAGTATTTCTAGTAAGCACTAACTGTAAACTCAGTATTCTGTGGCCGGGCTTTCTTGCAGTGTTCATTTGATCCTAAAATAAAAGATGAACATTACAATAGACTCTATCTGGGATAATTTTTGTTTGATAGACATTGTTTTGCTTCCTTTGTTGTTAGAATACGTTTTAAAAAACCACAGTGGCTAAAGTAGAAGCCCTTCTTAAGTAACCTAACTACATTCTTTGAGAGTTTCCTTTTATCTAATTCTGGGTAAATAAGCATTTCACTATAATTTCAATTTGAGTTGGATAGCCTCCTTTTCAGGCATCGTAGTTGAACGTACAATATATCATAGGCAAATAGCTGTAATTAGACACTTTCAGCCTAGTGGCCATTCATAGCCAGTTAGCCATTTGTAGGTATAATGATCTAGTCACCTGTGCATGTACAAAGGGATGCCCAATTACTGTTTTAATCTGTACTTTAAAAAATGTATATAGCTGTATATAATTAGAGCATGTTTGAAAATTAACATGTTTCTGTTACAGATAGATACACATATGCCATTGGGAACCAAACATTAGCTAGTCTTCGATAGGGTTTCTTATTCATCATCATTTTAATAGCATTTTAATTCTAGGCAACCAACCATTCATTAAATAAATCATTTTTTAAGGGATTTCAAAAAACCTTCAGTGGAAACTGGCTGTAATGTGACCAGTAATCACATAAGGCTCTTCGCTGTGAACCACTCACTAACAAGTGCTTCAGTGGACAAGCCAGTTGGCTCCTACCCTGCCCTGCAGACACCATTAAGTCACTGCTGGCCTTATGCTGATGGACACTTTTTTAAGGACAGAAATGAGCCTCATATTAATTTATGCTCAACTCTAGGAAACAACAGTGGCGAACTTTTAACTGCGCCAAATTGGAATCTGAAGTATGGAAACAGCAGTGTGGAAGAAAATTTAACAGATGAAAGTGATCTATCAGAAAATGAAAAAGCAAATGATACTTTACTCAGCTATTTTAAAAAGATGGACCTGAACCTAAAGCCAGAAACAATAGAAAATGTTGAAGACTCTTTCACAGAAGAACCAAGTGAAGTATTTCCATATCCTGATTTCCTTCCCCCTCCTTTCAATACCCTGGACTTGCACAAATTAGCCATCTCAAAATCTGAAAATTGGAAAATGACAACAGAGCCTCTAGACAGCTCTCTGGAACATTTGGCAGCTCGTTTACGGGACTTAAAGAGATTGCAGCGCATGACTATTCAAAGAGAACGGCCGAGACTGCAGACCTCCTTCCGTGCTCCCTTAGCCACCGAACAGCCCTCTTCCTCCAAAACCATACCCAGAATGAGACAGCCCAAACCTTCCGACTCCGTGGGTCTTCAGACAACTTGTGTAGAGAAAAGTCACGAGGAAAGGAAAACCAATTCTGGTTCTTGCAAGCTTGAATACAATGCTTCCAAGTGGAATTGCAGCCGTGCTGGGAAGTACAAGTGGAATTCTAGACCAGCTCTGAAAACCTCACCCACCACAAAACAGGTGATTGCAGCTTACGACGACTTTAAGAACCCCAAGGTCTCCATTTTAAACCCGTGCCGAGAACTCAGCCAAGCCTGCTCCTGCCGAGACAGCTCGGGTGCTGGTTAAAATGGTCTCCACCAGATGTCTGCCACCAAAGTCTCCTCCACCAGTTTCACCTACACCTCTGTCTTTTCCTGAAAATCAGAGGGAAGAAATTAAGGCACCACCAAGGACCAGAAAGAAACTTTACCGAAAAGACATGGTACTGAACAGACCATTCTGTATTCAGAAGCTAAACTGTTAATCACCTTCGTTGATAGCTAAGGATAAGTGCTCACCCATCGACCAAAAATAACTTTTCTTTCCTGCATCTCAACGTGAGCAGGTCTATTCCAAGAAGCCTGGCAAAAATATGGTTCCTCATCCCGAGGTACAGGTATTACACACACACACACACAATTCCTGAATGTGCTGTGGAGTGGAACTTGGGACAGTCGCAGCTGAGATGTCTACATATAAACCAAGGGCTTCCCTGATGACGTATTTGAGTCTCTTACATGTTATGTTTCAAAGGAATGTTTCACTTGGAAAACCGTTCTGTTCAGGGTGGTTCTTGTTTCCCAGTGTGATTCCATCATCAATAAATGGCTGATAGATTTATCGCTGGTACAATTATTCTTTTATTCTGTTCTATTAAACAATCATGAGAGTCAGTGATTTTTCTTCTTTTTTGAATTGAAGTAGAGTTGATTTACCGTGTTGTGTTAGTCTCAGGTACACAGGAAAGTGACTCAGTTATACATATATATGTATATATTTTTTCAGATTCTTTTCCATTATTACAAGATATTGAATATAGTTCCCTGTGCTATACATTAGGTCTTTGTTGTGTATCTGTTTTGTATCTAGTAGTGTGTATCTGTTAATCCCAAACTCCTAATTTATCCCTTCCCCTTTGGTAAACCATAAATTTGTTTTCTGTGTCTGCGAGTCTGTTTATGTTTTGCAAATAAGTTCGTTTGCGTCATTTTTTAAGATTCCACATATAAGTAACATCATGTAGTATTTGTCTCTCTCAGTGATTTTTTTTTTCCTCCACTGGTACCCTTTGCTTCTTTCCCTTCCCATCTCGACAAATCTCCTTTGTCTGTCATTTTGACCTAAACTTTGGGTATTTGCTTGGCCATTAAAAGCTAAAGAAGTTGCTATTTTGTTAAATTAACATACAAGATCCTCTAGGTCCTCCCATGAATCCTTAGAAACTTTCCCTTCCCCAGGCCCTTTGTCATATACAGGAAAGCAAGATCATTTCTCTTTGGGGCCTAGCTACAGGTTCAGGCTTGAAACAACCCGCTTCCCTCAGATCTCAATTGTTTTAGGATATTGAAGAAAAATGGGAGAAGGCCACTGTCCACAGAGCAGCCCAAATCTCTCAGTTCATGGGATTTTCCCCCAAGGCTCTTTGTTGCTGGAAGTGTTAACCTTGGTTAGATAAAGCTCAGACAGCCAGAGCTTACTTACCTCATTAACCGGTGAGAAAGGGAAACTATGACACTTCACTGTACTTAAGAGTCAGGGAAACAAAAAAGGAGAGTCCTGGTTTCTCCCGGAGGCCTACGGAAACAGAATCTTTGGGAGTCGGGCCCAGGGATCCACTCTGCAGAAGAAGGCATCCCAGGTGATCCTATTGCAGGTGGTTCTTGGAACAACATATTTGAAAAACACTGTAAAGGGGAAAACCCGGTGTGACACGCGTGGATCAGAGTTTGGATACTTTGGGGGGTAGTGGGCTTTGGTTTCGGTGGATGGTGAGTGAGTTCAAATTAGTTTTCATTTAACATTAAAACACACACACACATGATTAAAACCTCAAACATTACCAAAAGGGAAAGGCTTCTTCCCACCCCCAAACTCCTCCCCGGCACTAAGGCAGTCAGTATTAAGCTTCTGTGTATCATCCCCCTAAATTAGATGGAATATTCGGGTTAGGGATGGGTGAGATGATTGAAGGGACAATTGAAATAAATGTCGAAGAGGCAACTTGTTTGCAACAAGAGGTAGCTTGTTTCCTCTATTCTATCGTCAGGAAAAGAACAAGGCTCAAATAGTATTTAGAGGCAGGGCTCAGAGTATGCTTAGCTTTTAGGTTAATTTCAAAGAACGTTCTGGAACCTCATCAACAGCAGTAACAAATAAACTTAGTTGTTCAGGATCCCTTATTATAATAGACTTTTACCTAAATCCCATAGAATTAGTGTCTTTAGCCAAATGGCGTAACATCCCATTCACAGACTGTAATACAGACATGGACTTGTACTTTCACTCAGTTCCAACCTGCAATGACCTTCCTCGTTTCCTCCACCAGCTCTCTTTACTCCTGCCTACAATTCTGAGTCCTGAACCTTACGTACCAGCCCTTTGTATCCATTCTCATTTTCTTCTTTCTTTACGTGTTTCGATTTTTAGCCCCTCACCTGTAGAGCTGGAATGAGCTAGTTTTTCCTTGTAAACCCTTCAGGAAGGGGCATGCATTTTGTCCACTGCTGCAGCCCGGTCACTGCTTGGCAGGTGGTAGACATCCTTTAAGGCGTTTGACTGGAGTGGACTTCACCCGTCACAGAGGGCTGTGACGTTCGCAAAGCAGCTTCGAGCACTGGCTCCCAGGCTCTGCCGCCGCTAACAGCCCCAACTCCCCAGGCAGATTCCCTAACCTCTCTGTTCTTCACTTACCCAATTTGTAAAGCGAGTAGGATAGGATACCTTTTATCTCATATAATCACGTGAGATCAAGTCAATGAAGTGCCTGGCAAACTCAGGCACGTCATCAGGGAGAGTAGGAAGGGCGCAGGAGGGCAGAGCGGTTGGTGGGCTGCCCCGGCACTGGACTGTCACCGGATTGACAAGCGCACGATAGACCGTCAGCGTCCCACTTCTCGGGAGGCACGTGCCGGGCCCTGGGGACCTGGTATGGAGTGAGGCACATAACACCCTGGCTTCCGGAAAGACCAGCAGTGGGACCGGGCGTGGGGGAGGGCGGGAAGCAGGAGGCGTGCGCGGAGTGTCTGCCGGGGGCTCCACGAGAATGCCGCGCTGAAGGATTTCGTCTCTTGGAGTGAGGGGTGCGGGAACACTGATTCTGGGCTTTGATGCCTTAGAGGTAGGTAATGGCAAATTCCTCATTGGGAACATAACCAGACTGTTTTATTTAGGGTGCCATTGGACCTAAAAAAATAAAATAAAAAGAAAGTAACAACTGAAACACCTACCAGGTAGCTTTCAGTTAAGAGTCCCAAATGGCTCTAAATGTAGTTATGTAAACGCTGTTAGCAGCACTGCTAAGACTTCAATTATGAGGCAAAGGGACTAGTAATTATGTAACATGTCTGGAGCACTTGGTTAAAACAGAGTTGCTGGGATTCTCTTTCCGGCGTTTAAACCCAGGCCCCAGAACGAGGCACCGCGTACAACGATGGGGGAAAACAGGCAACAGATGCAAACCGGTGAGGAGAAAAACTCACCACGGGGGGGGGGGGGGGGACAATTATCAACAAATTCAAGACATTTTGCTACTTCCCAGACCTGCTGGAAGTCAACTTCTACCACTGTTTTTGCAGAAACATTTGGCAAAGTTTGCAACAGACACGTACAAAGTAATCCTGCTCAGGAAATTCTAGTTAACTCTGGCTTGCCGGCTTGCTCGTGGATCCCACGTTTAGCCTCCGGCACTGACACTTCTTCTTGGCTCCTTTCCGGGTCTTAACTGAGGTAGAGTCTGAGTTTCTCATCCGTAGAAGAAAGCCCGTGCTGAAAGTTGCCATCAACCTAAATCCACCCTGCATACTACTTCCCCTAAATAAAAACAGGATCTCATGACCCCTGCCCATCACTTTGGAGAGATGACTACGTAGCCCTTAGTCTTGTACCAGGCCGAACAGGAAACACGCCCGGGGCTTTGACACGAAGGCTCTCCAGAGCCGCTGCCACTCAGCCCGTCGCTCCAACCACCACGACCTGACCAGACGGCCTGGCCAGCCACCGCTGGCAGGGGCTCCAGCTGGGTCGGACGTGCTCTACAAAGCCAGTCTGGGCCTCTGCCCTCCGCCCTCCGGTCCTGTTTTGCGTGTGCTGAAGGTTCACACGACCTCCCTGTTCCTCTTAAGCATTTCATCACTGTTCTGTTTAAAGCTGAAGACAGTTCCTTAGGAGAAAATAAAGAACGGGCAGAAGCGGACAGGGGTCCAATACTCGTCAGGCTTCCCTGCCTGCAATGAACTGACTGATTTAAGTCATTACGGGAAGGGGTCATCCCGTTACGCATCGTTTCTCTCCCTAGGAAAAGGGAAGCAAGCATGTGTGGCGGGAACGAGAACACAGCACCCTCTGGCGTGTGTTCTGCGCTCCGCGGCTTGCAGGCTGTCTCCGGGCTGCAGGCTCCGAGCGCGGGTCCGCTCGCTCGGCGGGACCTCCTCCCCACCCTCCCCTGCGTGAGACTCACAAAGCCTGCTGGACGTCTTCCGACAACTTTCCCTAACGTGGCAGTTCCCAGTCATATCTGAGCACAAAACACTTCGCAAAGCACATCTATGAAGATCAGGTAAGAAAGAGTGCTTCTGACCTAAAGCTAAATGCAAGATACCAAACTCGAGCAATGAAAACTCAGGAGGCAGTATGGTAACAAGAGGCACATTTTATTACATTTTCCTAATAAGTCAACTGGGAACATTGCTGCTGAAATGCAACTTACAATTCAAATGACACTGGGAATAATTAGGGTACATGTCAAGTATTTTCAGAGATGAGCTTCCATATCTTGATCACTAAATGGAAAGATTCTTCAGAAGAAGAGTCCCTTACCCTACACACAGGAGAAGAAAAATTAAAGATACCATGATGATATCTATCAAAATAACTGGAACGCATTTTAAAAGTCAATTTAGTGTACACGAGTTGACGTGTAAAACACATGAATTTGTAGTGAACATTTCTATAAGGACATTTCGTCTCAGAAAAGAATGATAAAATTCACGTTAAATATACGCCTGAACTAGGATTCTATGAAAAAGAAAACACTTTATTTTGTGAGGCCCAGTTTCTGACAATGTCATGATAACTGACACAAGGTAACTGCGCATGTGATATCTGGCTTCTTTCCTATCTCGACATTTAAAAGGGGATTCCCTCAACTGCTCGGCCTAAATCTGAAGACACGGGATGCCCGTTTCAGAGATTCTCCTTCTCCCCCGGCCAGCTACAGAAGTCCAGGTGAAGGGGAGGGGGAAGAATGCAAAAAGGGACAAACCTGAGAACTTTGCACCTCACTGCCTCCACCACATACCCAAAACACTGTGACTGTAAAAATGTCCTGAGTATTTGTTTTAGTCAGGAAAAGAAAGTGGTAATTATAATGGCAAAAAACAGTTTTTTTTAAACACAAAATTATTTTGAGAAAAAGTAGAATGGAATGAAGCAGGCACTGGGGAATCAAGAAACAGGACGCTATTAATAAGGACTTGAAGGTGAGGGTGAATACAAATGCTGGGAGGGTCTTAAAATTTATGACAAGACACTCCCTTAAAAACCCTGACATTGCAGCCTCATTTCTGATGATAACCTTCGAGAACAGGTCTACCCAAAGCACGGTGTCTAAAATGTGTACGCTCAACTATCCCCCCAACTACAGAGAGAACGATGCCATCTTTGTGGGTTACGTCCCAGGACTTCTGGACCCTGAAGTCTCACAATCACTTGGCATCATTTTTGCCATAAAGTGAAATACAGCAAGACCTTCGTGAGAGTAACTACACAGCAGCTGACCGCGCGTCTGCAGAGGACGGTCCATGCCCTGGGCCCACCTAGCAGAGGGCTTGCGGAGCTCCACGTCTCTCTGCCTCAGAACATTACAGACTCCAATACAATTACGCGTGTGTGGACAGACACTGCTTACAGGGCTCCTTTCAAGTAGATAAATCAAGGAATGCTGAGTTCGGGAACTTCAAAGATCTACGGACCGTGCCCTCGCCATCTCCCTTAGGAAGGAACGCTGGCAGTGCTCTGGGTATCTGGTCTACTTCAAGACCGCGCCCGGAGCACCGGCTGAACACAGACACCGCGGGTGAGCTGGAGAAGAGGGCGCCCCAGGCGCTGAGCAGCGCTCTCGGGCTCCTTCCGACCATCTGCACCAGCCAAGGAGACGTGGCACCGCACGGGGGCGGCTGCCTTCAGACCGAGGCTCTTCCGCCGGCTACTGTCTTTCTAATTATCCTCAGGGACCAATTTTGACAACCACGTGTGATGTGGAACCTCACCACCCACACGGCCAACAGCACCAGATCTGACCACCATTCTCATCCTGGGGGTGGGGGGGGAAGCGGGGGAGAGGCAGGACGCGTGATAAAGCGAAAACTTTACAATGAGCACAGGGGCGCCGCTCTAAGCCCCCAACAGTAATGCACCCCAAATCATAATGCTGAAAACTAAAAAGCTAGACAGAAATTAAATGGAGGATTCTTTTTTTTTTTAATCTTTTATAGGACAGAAACCTTAGCTCATGTCTTCTGGTGTCATCATCTTCCACTGAGCTGCACCTAAAACACAAAGAACAAGTAACAAGCAACTTTGTTTTTTAAAGAACACGCAACAGTTTTGAAGGCATAAGATGAACTGTCTCTAAGTGGAAGTTAACTTACTTAAATAAGTATATAAAATGAAGCCATGAAAATCACCAGAAACATACGGACGCTAACTATCAATATTCTGAGTGAAAATGACCGGGAGAGGCCTGACCATGCAGCACTGTCACCAAGGTAAACAGCGGTGGGAAAGTCACCACCCGTTCATTCAGGTAGGAAAGCTGCACCTGTGGCGCCTTGTTTACAAGGCGTCGCCACCTGAGGATGAGAACCACCTGGCGTTTATGTCAGTTTACGTCTGAACCACGAGGAGACGGGGGTACAGAGTCAAAGCTGGCCTATCGTATCACCTATCACCTTCCTGGCTGTAGTGCATTTCATGCCTTTAAATGGAGGACAACCCACCAGAAGAATGCTGCTACTCTGATTTCCACTCTTGGATGCACCAAAATGTGCATGCTTGTTGTAATTAGGTGCCTGGGTGAATAAAAAAATCCCATTTACAATTTAAAAATATTATTTAAACCCCTAAAATCTGATGATTTTCCACATTCCTCAGGGAGACAAGCATTAATTTTACCACCCAAACAGAAAAGATTACATACATTTCTGAAAATTCTCTGCTATCATGTTAAAAAATACTAATTTCTTCGTGCTGCAAAACCAAACCGATTTACATGATTTTGTTTTAAATTGTTGCTAAATGTTTATCTACACATGCTGTCAGAAATAACCTTGTTAGGAAGGTGAAGCTGGTGTCTCAGCAAATCAGACCCCTTGGAGAAGGCGGTGAGTGGCCTGTGCCCCGTTTTCCTTTTTCTCTTTCCGCACCATCAGAAGGAAAAGTGAGAAAATAGCAGAAACATTAGTTAAATCCTGAATTATACCCCATAACCTACAGGAATTACCTCACTACACTGAAAGCTGACAATACTGGTAGAATTTTTTGATGAAATAATTAGGACCCTAGTTATTAATAAAATGATAACCTTCTGGCTAGGTTTACCCCTTTAACAAATAATTCTTTCAGTTAAAGACTTAAAGGAAGAAACGCAAGGTTGCTTTTAACTCTACATCGTTTACCTGACTTACCAGCACTGAAGACAACAACTTTTAAAAATGGCTACAAATGCCTTGTTCACAAAAGACTTTATTACCTAGTGATGCACACTGAGAGCGTACAGAGATCTGCGTGGCCCGCCGCCACACGCAGCAGAACAACCTTCACTGTACAGGGAGTGAGCGTCAGCTGTTTATGCAATAGACACACCTTAACGCCACATCCTTAAAGGAAAGCTTCACTTACAAAAGGAAGAAAAGGTAAAGAAGCAATTACCGCTTTTAAAAAGCAGCTGCTTTGTTCAAGAGTGGAAGGTTTATGCCTGTATTGAAAGACAACATGATCACAAATAATGAAAACAATGAACAAACGAAAAACACTTTTACCATAAAGCAGTACACTTTCAAAATGACATACAAATAGTTAAAAACTTCATTATGTTGTCTATCTCACTTTTAAATATGAGGACTTCCAGAATCAGGCCTCAACATTTGTTATTAGTAAATGAAAACTACGCATTGTTTCTATGTCACTAGGAACTGTATTTAAACAAAATGTATATAAAGTCTATAGCAAGTTGATTTAAAAAAAATTAAAGTTAATAAGAAACAGTACACTGAAGGCGCTCTATCCATCAAGCGCATACTCTTCAAATTTCAAATGTGATGAACAGAACAGAAATTGTAACTATGCCACAGTTGCAATGCCAAAAAATAAAACGAGATCAGTTATCACACATGCAGGGAATTCCGCCACAAAGCTAATGTCCCTCATTTGTCAATTGTTCCAATAAAATAACATCTTAAAACACCAGTGATGTTGATGGTTTAGCTTACCTTCAGTGTACTGAATGCTGTACACAACCTGCTTTAAAAGAGGAGGCCATCCCTGCAGGCAGGCTCAAGAAGGAACAGGCCCCTTCGGCACTGACTACCCAGGGCATGCTGCTGTGGCCTGCACACACACACCTAGGAAAACGTGAATATAAACAGCATTTACGCTGGCCTTTTTACCTGGAGACCAAAACGAAGCCAAGTTTGCTAAAAATAAATCAACCACCCAGTATTACTGCTCATTTTATAACAGATGCTTTTGTCTTTTACGTGAACTGCAACCACTTACATTAGCATCGTAATTCTGTGCAGTCTTGGCAACTGAAACATTTCTACAGTGAAATTTCACATACGACACAGAACAGATTAACTAACATTTCTAAAAGAAATATCACCCTTGGTGTTAATTCAAATATATCATGCTTCCTCAAATTTGCAGGAGAAATATTTATAAGTTTATATACATTAATGAACTGCTGTGAAATTTCTTCAGTCTTTGTATTTAATTACTCAAACCCTTGGAGCTTCTTCATCTCGCTTAAATCTTCTCCTGGATGAAGGCATGCTGTAGGGCCTGGTTGATGCTAATCCGTTTAGCTGGGTCCAACATTAGGATCTGGTCCAACAAGTCCTTCAGCTGGTGCACTTTTTTACGTTGGTCTTCAGGAAGTCGCTGGCACCCAATCAAGTCAGCCAACAGGTCCTTAGTTGGATTAATGGTGCTCATGACAGTAACTTTCTCCTACAAATAATTTTTTAAATGTGTATCTCTAAATAAATTACTAAACATATATAACCTAAAAAACTTGAATGAGAAAGGGTCAACCCCAAGTTAGCTATGATAGTTTAAACATCATTCTGTAATTTAATTTTATGAACAGATCAGAATGACAACAGAAAGGAATTCTGAGAATTCAAAAACCTAGTTAAGTGATTAAGGTCAGGATGGGGTGTGAACAAAGGCATGGAGGTCTGGAACAAGCAGCATGCCCGCTGGCCTACTGCCAGGTGTGGGATGGTGGGGTCCATGGAGTCGTGAGGAGGGGGAACCGCTGAGGACGGCAGTCTTTCTGAGGAGTTAAATACATTATCTTATAGGTAAGAGGGCGCCAAGAAAGAATTTTTAAGCAGGGAGAGTAACACGATCGGATTTGTTTTCAAAAAGATCACTGGCAGCAGTATGGAAGCAGGAGGGGAAGCCAGACCAAGAAAGGGACCCAAGGAGAGAGAAAAGGGCCTAAATACGATAAAAATAAACTCATTATACTAGGCAAACATTTTAAAATCTTTTCCATAACCTGACGTGTCTTATTCAGGAACTGGCCGACTGCAACAGGAATTATTTTTATTGTTTTAAAATACTCGCATCTCCTAGAACCACCCGGCACGCAATCCGTTAACAATGAGATCATCATCTAATGTAGCACACCTAAAGGACACTTACCCTCTCTGTTACTTTATCAACTTCTATGTACATGAAGTTGAGGTTTTGATCAAAATGTTGGTCTTTAAATACGCCTTTCCGAATCATCTGGCAATAAAACAGAACAGTTGGATTTTGAGCTCTTAGACAACACTGGTAGTCTGGTCTACCGATGACCCCAATACACAAGGCACACAAGTGTTCCTGTTTAGTGTCTCTGGGTTTGCTTCCTTATTCGAGAATGATCTCCGATTGCTTGTTCTCGAGAGAATAACACCTTTGGAAAAGCTCAGACGAACGCTGTACCTAAGACTGCTTAACAACAGGAAGTTCTATTTTCCCGGGCAGTGACTTAAACCAATTGCAGTAAGTACCATGCTGTGCTTTCACTATTCAACACTGAAGACTAAGTGAGCAGAGACTTACGTCAGCGGCTCTTAGGAAAGATACCACACAAGTGGGGCCTTCTCTCTTGGCAGTTAAGAAACCTAAGGATATTTAAAAAATTATGTTCTAACAGCCCTAAAGTGATAGCAGGTCAGGCCTCGTTAAAACAAGTACCAACATTGCTAATTTCTGTGTATCTGTCTAAACGAGTCCAACATAACAGAATTTGGACAGAACTTAAAAAACATAATGGCTTCTGACCTACAGGGAGAAAAATCTGTAAATCTCTCAGAAAGTCAGCACATAAGCTGAAATCATAAAAGCCTAAGATACGGTCTTTAGACATTTTTATAAATGCCTATAAAGTTCTTGATTTGTGTTCATCAAACAAACTAATATCACAGCTCAAGCATTTTTTTTAACGTGAAACTCAAGCGTGAACTCAAGCGAGTTTCATGTTAAAAAGATGTCATTGGCCGTGAGTTTTCTCGGTACCTTCTTCCTCTCCCAGCAGCTTCCAACCTCTATAAACGGACTGCCGCCAAGTCCCCCGCTCTTTCTCTGATGACTGAGTCCTTCCCTCCACCATCTGCCTACCTGGACCTGCATCTTTTCTCACTGCAGCTGTTACCAATACAGGTGTGCTCCCAGGAACCCTGCTGCTGCTCTGCCCATCACTGAATGACAACCAGTGGAACAAGGGAAGGACAGAGACGTGAAAACAGTCGCATGTATCCTCTCTCCCTCAGTTCCAATTCTACCTGAAACTATAGGTCCTACGCTTCTGCTTAATTCAGGAGAGTAAAGAAAAGCACAAAGACAGATTTTAGACAAGAAAAGGAAAATGGGATCCTCTTATTCTCTCTTGATAGCTCTTGGCTGATTAGAACCACTAATTTAAACACCAGAAATGAGAAGAGCTAAGGAATCAGAGTAGCCACGTACCCACCTCTCAGAAACTGTTTTATAACCACTAGAGATGAGTGTCAGCAACCACGCATCTGCCGGAGGCGCCACTGAGACCTCGGAAACAAGCTCACACTAACATCCTACCTTATTTGGCATCTTTCCTTTGAGATCCATGGCGAGCTTCAACATATGGTTATTGGTTTTGCCAGGAAATAAAATCTTTCCAGTGTAGAGTTCATACAAGGTGCAGCCTACGGACCACATATCTATACCATAGTCATAGCTTTTACCTATAACTGAAAACATAATACAAATTTTAACGTATGATGATAAAAACAATCAACTACTGTTTACTTCCATTAACAGGGGAATCAATTTAGCTCGGACTATGTAAACACAGCCTGAGTACCTCACTTTCACATCAGCTTCATATTCTTTCCCACGAATTCTTAATAGGGACTCTTCAACTTAAATACCTTAAAAAAATGAGGGTGTGGGGAAGAAACTGAAGGGGCAGAAGAAAGGGTGCATCTCTTCTATCTTTTCATTTCGCCTTTGGAGGAGGGGCTAACCAGCTTCAGCCAAGGCCAAAGAAGGGGAAGAACACAGGTCCCAGACAATCCACAAATGTGACAGTCAGGCCCTGAGGAAGTAGGAGCAGTTTCCCAAAGCCGAGGGCTTTCCACACCTGCCACCACCACGGCCATCCCACCTGAGGAGTATGGACTGGCTACGGTTCCCTTCCTCACGCATGACTCAAGCAGCTGCTGCAGCGACGGAAAACACTGCTTAGACAGTCAGCATGCCGCTCCCGCTGCGCACGGCGGCCCAGGTCGAAGAGCGCTGGAAGAAACTTACTGATTTCGGGAGCGCGATAAAATCTACTGACAAGGTAAGGCGTTATGTCATTATCCGCAACATGTGAAGCCGACCCGAAGTCACAGAGCTTTAAAATAGTTTTTGATTCATTAACCTGCAAAACATTTTATAATTGAAGTTTAACTCACGCCAGGAGAAATTAAGACACATGATCAGATTTAAAAAAATGGCTCTGAGAAGTTATTCCCAATACTGAGAACAAAGTCACTCACTTGAAAATTCCTTTTCTAATTATTTTATAATTCAACTTCCTAATTGTGAAGAATTAAGAGCTCTCAAATATTTGATCATAAATTAGTAAAAGAGCTTTCTTCAGTGAGGAAATAAGAGATAATGCCAAGTAAATTTAACCAAAGCTATTTAGGAAAGGGTGGAATAGTAACAGAAGGCACTGAAGCAAAGCGTCTTCTACAAACCCCCAGGAAACCCGAACCAATCAAGTTCCTGCCTAAAGGAACACGAAGACGGTCACTGGGAAGAAATCAGACTTAGATTAACTTACAACTGACTTAAGTTAACTTTCGTTTGCCAGAAAATTACGATGGCAATGAAAGCTGAAGAATGATTCAGATTCAATTTGGACAAAAAGAGAATAAAAACAATTCTTCACCCGAAGCTGCTAGACCATCCCAAATTTAGCACTCCCTTCGAGCCTAAAAAACATTAAATCCCTTAAATGTAAAGAAAGTATTAGTCAGGAAAATGTTAAATATGTTTGGCAAGACGGATAAACAGGAACACTGTATCGGTCATTTGTCTCTTTTCTCCTCTGCCAACACTTCCACATACACAGCGACAGTGGCACCTTCTGAGAGGGGCTGGCGGTGCTCCCACAGCTACTGCCACACTCATGAGCTGGAGCATGTTCAGGGATAACAAGTGAAGGTAATCCACACTGCAGAGTCCCTTCCCCCCTTCGAAAGAGACACACACAAATTCTGAGTTGGGACTTGAACTTGGCCTACCGTTCGCACCCCAAAGAAACGTAACACTTTAAATAAGCAGCCCTGGGCGGTCTCTCCTGGGATACCATAAAGCCTGGTCAGCGCTACAGACCGGTCCACTACAGACAACATCCACGGAATTAAGATAATACAGGAAAAGTACTTTTAAAGTTTTTAAATATAAACTGCATTCAGCCGCTTAAGGGTGCAGCTGCAGTAACCAGAGAAAACCCCGGGGCCACTTTAAAATCTGAGTCTGCCAGGGGAGTGCTCGCGCTGGGTGAAATGCCCTCAGCAGCAGGGACCCACACTCGGGCACTTCCCTCCACTCGCCCGCGCGGAACGCAGCACTTCTGCCAGACTGACGGCTGAAATCCTGGGCTAAAAGCTTTGGATTTTCATTAACAAACAGCGCCGCGTGGTTGCGGATGTCTGTTCCTTTCTCAGGAAGAAGGCCAAACTGTCTGAAACCCATACTAGTTTAGCACTACCTCAAAGAAAAATGAAGTTTTAAAAACAAGAGCTTCTAAGATGCTAACAAATGTCTTATTACTTAACCTCCATAGTGGTTACACAGATGTTCCGTGCATCGTTACCTTTACCTTATACATAGTTTATACATTCTTTGATGTGGATGGTGTACTTCACAATTCAAAAAAGAGAAAGAAAAATTGAGGTAAAGATCAACTATGAGGTGGACCGTGCAGCCCACAGCTGACACCGTGGCCGCCAGTTCGCTGGGGTTGCTCAGCCACTCTAACCTCAAGTAACATCAGAGATGCAGTACCTTCCTTTGAAACTCAGACCAAACGTACAAAATGGAACGCCCCATTAATGTGGTGGTCTGGAAAGAGATATTTTAAGATTTTAAAAAAAGAGAGAAAGGGAAATCTGAACTAAGAGCTAAGTTACTGACAAGGAGTCCAAAACAAACTTTAACGGGATCGTATCTTTCTTAAAAACATGTGGAACATGTTATGGGCAGACGAGCTAGAATCCCCCAGCTGTGAACAGCCCCGACTCTGACAGCATGACAGAGAAAGGGCTGGGGAGGGAAGGGGCGCGCACACACCAATCACTCCACTGTGATGAGATGTGTTTCTAAGTTTCAAAAACATAAGCACTGGGAAATCTGCATCTACCACACCAGAAGGCACGAGCTAGGATAGGTCAAGACTGGGAAAGGCTCCCTTCCATACAAGGCCCAAGTACAACCAAGCCTTCCCGGGTGTGGCCGCCAGAAGCCACAGCTTCTACATCATGAAGAATAAATGAAAAAGAATTATTCCTGGACACCGTGAACTCAACCCCGTGCACCTACTTCAGAGAGGTAACTCCCTTAAACGTCCCTCGCTCTGTCAGTCTATAAAACTAGAGAACAAGAGACTGTGAGCACTCCTTATTTCAAAACAGCAGCACTGCAGCATTTCTCCAGGTGCCCGAGGAAGCCCATCGTTACTACATCAAAGCATTCTTGGGGTCTGTGTGCACTCATCAAATCCATCAATCAACAGGAAAACACTGGGACAGCAGCCTACTTCCTCTCTCTTCATACTTTACTATAAAATTTCATGGCCCAATTTCTAGAAGAGTAAAAACTGGCAAAGTCATTTGTAATGGGTAATGCACTGAATTATTCTTACACGTTACAGCACGTTACAGTAGGAGTTATATGGATGTAACAAGGCAGCTGATCGCTTGACTTACCAAGATATTGTCTGGCTTGATGTCTGCATGGAGAATATTGCATCTTTTAAGGAGTTTTAGTGCCAAGAACAACTGCTGACTATAGGATCGCACAGCCTTAATATGAAGGCCAACATCCTTACCATATTTTTTTAACACCTCTCGTAAATTCATACTTTTAGGAAAGAAAAAAACAAATAAAATTAGGGGTTAAAATGCAAAATGGAAATTAAGGAAGGCAAAACCATTTTCAAGCATAAAGTAAAATCAAGTTCAAAGCATGAATTACAATGAAAACACTGTTCAAGAACCCCCTCCCACGGCCCAAACGTTTGATAAATTATCCTACGTTGAAATGAGAGCACATGGAACTGTGTGTACACAACACAATTTTCGAAATGAAGAGAAGGGAAGGTATGCAGTGCTAAAATTCCTACTGGTTTGGAATGGGCTTCCGCTTGAAAGCATAAACATGAAGCCACAATTCTGAAGGGGGACGTCATATTCCTACTCCACTATTCCCATTTCTTTTCACTGTGGCTTAATCCTTTCTTGAAGTATTTAATTTTCAGAGAACTCTCTGCTGAGCTGAAGGACACACGAGGTGAGCGTGTGACACACAGTACACAGCCAATCACTGTTTACACATTAACAACTGTCAAGAAGCTAGGTCTTCACCAATAGTTAAAAAACAAAACCCAGAGCCAATGGGAAAAAACACATCAAATACCCAGAACATTTATCACGGCATTTATCTGAACTGAGGTTGGCAAAGGTGAAGAAGCTGAGTTTTCAGGGTAATGTACAGGTTTTGACACTTGTACCTCAGAGGCTCAAACACGAGGCAGAGATGCTGTTTGTGATAAAAGTGTCTGAAGAGTCGCAAACAATGAAATTTGTCATCAGGATCAGCATCGTTCAATTTTTTCAAGAATTCTAGTTCTTTTAAACCAGTTTTTTGCCTGAAATGAAAAAGAAAATTAGGTCAAAATTGGATACATCAAGAATTTAGGAAAACTATGCAAACAATAAATGCTGGAGAGGGTGTGGAGGAAAGGGAACCCTCTTGCACTGTTGGTGGGAATGTAAATTGATACAGCCACTACGGAGAGCAGTATGGAGGTTCCTTTAAAAATAGAACCTACCATATGACCCAGCAATCCCACTACTGGGCATATACCCTGAGAAGAGCATAATTCAAAAGGACACATGCACCCCAATGCTCACTGCAGCTCTATTTACAATAGCCAGGTCATGGAAGCAACCTACATGTCCAGTGACAGATGAATGGATACAGAAGATGTGGCACATATATACAATAGAGCATTACTCAGCCATAAAAAGAAACGAAATGGAGTCATTTGTAGAGACGTGGATGAACCCAGAGACTGTCATACAGAGTGAAGCAAGTCAGAAAGAGAAAAACAAATATCATATGTTAACGCATAGACGTGGAATCTAGAAAAATGGTACAGATGAACCGGTTTGCAAGGCAGAAATAGATATTGAGAACAAACGTATGGACACCCAGGGGGAGAGCCAGGGTGGGTGTGTGGGGTTGGATGAATTGGGCGATTGGTATTGACATATATGCCCTACTATGTATAAAACAGATAACTAATAAGAACCTGCTGTATAGCACAGGGAACTCCACTTCGCTGTACAGTAGAAACTAACACGGCATTGTAAAGCGACTATATCCCAATTAAAAAAAAAAGAATTTAGGAAAACTAAATAATATGGATTTATTTGGTGATGTGTTTAGTCTGTTTTTTTTTTTTTTTAAGTACTAATAATAGAACTGTTGAGGAACACAAGTCTCTATGTCATTCACACAATACTTTACTCTTAGCCAAATATTGTTTTCATGGAGTTAATTTCCAAAATAATCAATGAACAAAACAGAAACATAGAGGAATAAACCCACCTTGCTTGAACGGAAATCAATCTTGCACATTTTATCTCAAGATGTCTTGATGTAAATATTATCCTCTGAAATTCTAGTTATAATTTGTCAATAGGCTACAGTTTAAAATTAGTGTCTATAATACAGAAGTTGGAGACTTCCATCAAACAAACTTTCTAAGCCTAGGCAACCTAAGACTTCAGTATAAACCTAAACACTTCTTTCTTGCGTTTCCAAACCAGTGCCAAGTTGACTTTAATGCCAGCTCAGTGTGTGGCATAGACTGTGCATTAAAGCACACGGGTACGGCCATCACCTCCTTGCTCATGAAGAGAGGAGGTGACAGACCAAGATACAGATAATTCCCAGAACGATCTGATTTTATGCCTTTTGCAGGCCACCGTATGCTCAGTGACACCTGATCAATCTGACCTTTTGATTTCTCACCTTTCGTCTTGAGCTTAAGCTATTCACAGCAAAGGATGGTCGTAAGACAAGCGGGAGACGGAAGGAGTCTGAGCTGACATCAGTGCACAAAGCAAGTGCTGAAATGCACTGAAATGAATTAAATACAGTCAGCCTACGGCTCGAGTGCTTCACACAGAACAACACGTGACTATCAATTAAATACCCAGAGCTGCTCTGTCGTTTTATAAGCCCAATACCTGTCCTACACAGACTGCGGTCACTATTTAAAAACAGGCTTATTTGTGAACACCCGTGACGGTGTCCGTGAAGGTTCTGTTCTGTGTCCTAAACTTACATGAGCTCGTTGTTCCGAATGATCTTCACGGCCACCTCCTGGTTGGCCCTCGCATTATCCCTGGCTCGGACCACGTTACTGAACACGCCTTGACCCGTGTAGCCATACACGTTGTAACGCTTATCCAGGACTTCACCTATGTTCACACCTGAAAAGGTAAGCTACAAGATCAGAATTCTGACCATAACAGACTACTGCACAAAACTGTGAGCTACACATCGGAAAGTCGAAAAGTAGGATACACAGTGCAGTCACTTAAAAACTGTGTCAAATCTCTGCTGCGTGCTTGGCTTCCTGGACACCATGGAGACTCAAGGCCTCGCCCCCGTCGTGACCCTCTTGCGTAATGCGGTTAAAGCTGCCGGCTGCCAACCGCTGCAGGAAGACTTTCTGCTCTCCTAGCAACTGCTGACGGTCCTAACGCCGAGGAAGGAAGAACTGTGCTCACTGCAGGGTCTCCAGCTGCAGTCTGCGTGGCTGGCACCCCTTCCCTCTGGAGGATGATCTCATGGCTGAAAATAACTCTGAACAGATTTAAGCTGCACATCAAGTCTTCAGCTCACTTCAATTTGTGATGCTTCTGGGCTGTAACATGGGTTCATGAAGCTGCTAGACGTGCCACACTTTTGAAGTGACGGCACTGGGATGTGACTTTCAGAGTCCTCCCAAGTGTGAAGGCATTAGGCCACGCACTTTTACAAGATGTTACAATGAACTCTAAAATTAATAGGAACTGTATCGAAAAAGGAGAGATACGTGTATAACCGAGTCACTCCGCCATACGCCTGAAACTGTCACCCTGTTAACTATACTCCAATAGAAAATAAAAAGTTCAAAAAACAGAAACAAAAAACTGTGAACTTACGATAATAGCCTTCTGCATCAGTCCAGTTATCCCTGAGGTTGGGATTCTCTTTGAAATCTTTTCCGATGCCAGCAGCCCGCAGACGCGCACTCTGAAATTAAGGCAGCAACGTGAGCTATTTAGCCACCAAACGGGCAGACATTTAAAGCACTTCCTTCCAAAGAAAAACAGGTAGAACCAGCTAAAATTTGGTAACATTTTATGCCAACTTAAATGAACTCTATGACTTGTGTAAATGCAACACAGCAGAAGCACGGTTGTCTAAGTCTCCTGAATCACAATAATGCTCAAGAAAAAAGGTAACAAGTCATCTTCTCATTTCTTTTACTGCCCTAGTCACGCAACACCCCCCCCGTCTCCTCCCGTCTATGGATGAAATGTCACTGGCTGTGTTAGAAGATGAGCTTAAGAATATCTGGTACTTCTGAAGTGTCTTCACTACACGTCACTCACATGACTCTCCGTGACACCCAGAAAGCCCTTCAACATCATCCAGGTGGATGATGGGTGCCAATACTTTAACTGGCTCAAAATCATCTCACGCTTTCTTAACCCATCTTTTTTGCGTGCTCCCGTGGGAGCACACCACACACGGGACACGTTACTTAAGCCAATCACCGGTGTCTTCAGGGTCCTGGACATCACTGCTTTATCCCAGTCCATTTTTAATCTCCCTGTTACATGTTTATCTCTCCCACCTCCCTTCACCAAAGCCTCTGTATTTCTCACGTTCTTTTAAATTTATGATGGAAATGGTCTGCTACTTTTGAGACCATTTTTCAAGAAAATCTCTTCAAGGAAAACCACTGATAAAGTGGCTAACGGTACAAAATTTCTCAACCCACTCCTTATAACATCTCCAACTCTTCCATGACTACTGTTAGGCTCCAAATCCTTAAGTTCCCAATCGCCTACAATGCAGAGGCCCAAAGTGGACTTTAGGCCTGAAAATTACTGACATCACCTGGTCTCCCCTAACTACAGCACACATACACAGAGGCTTGTAAATCCAAGAAGCAAGTTGTTTAAAAAGAAAATAACTACACATTTAAGTCATTTGCTATTTAACTTTTATGAAGCCCTCAGATTGTTCTGCTGTACTTGTTTTAAAATTTGATTTAGTTTCAGACAGAGAAAAGTTGCCCAACTAGTGTAAAGAGATTCTAGATACACTTCACCCAGACTGTCCAAATGTTAGCATTAATTTGCTTTATCCTTCTCTCTCTGTATGTATATACCACTGAAATGCATATTTGTTATATACCCTTTTCTGATTAACAGTTGTGTTTTTATGACTTAAAATTACTCACGTCAAAATACGCAGCAAACATATCATCAGATTCTGTGAACATGTCGGGCGCCAACAGCTTCTTCTGAGATGACCCTTAATGGAAATTAGCATTAATATTTGAAAAATGAAGAGATACAAATTGAAACACAAATAATGTATCAATGGAAAGTCACTAACAGCAATTCTAACTTCTTTTTCCTCTTGCACATCCGTTTTTCACCAACATCCAGCTTACAATCACCTTGTGACACTAAGACAGACACAGCTATCCACTTTTTACTGACAGTGCACTTGAGAAAGCTGAAAGACCTAATAGCGGTACTTCCACTAACGTTGAATTAATATGCTAATAACTAAGCAACGATTAGGTATTACAAGGGACGCTCCTCTCTAAACGGCAATTTCTCTCGGAAGGTTAGCACCCCGCACTACGAATACAGATCTACGTATTTCTCTCCTAAAACGCCTAATGACCCCATTAAAACACTGGGCAAAAAAATAAATGTAAGGAAAAAAAGAATGCAACAGCTTTAATCACACGAACACATGCCCGATCTCATACGCCCAACTCAAACGCAAATTAAAATCACAATGAAATGCCATCCCATGAGACTGGCTAAAAATCTAAAAGTATGACAACATTCTGTTGACAAGGCCCCGGATAAAAAGCCCTCAGACATGGCTTGTGGGATTGCAAAACTGTATAACCTTTACAGAGGGCAATCTGGAAGTATATAGCAAAATGACATATTCATTCAGACCCAGAAATCCCACTTCTATGAAACCATTCCAAAGACACAGTAACAAGCAGAAAAAGACGACTTAGTGCACCACGCTGTCATCATTAATGCTCCGATCAACAGCCGAACATCTACCGTTAGAAGACTAACTGAATAAACTACGGTACACCCATCACACTGGGGTAACACGCAGCTGTAAAAAGGAATGAAGGCCATTTCATACAGATGAGTGTGTATAATATTTTGTGTGCATGTGTAGACAGAATACAAACACATGCATATATGAAAGATGTTTTAGTGATTTTTTAAACACTCAAAATATTCCTAAAAATCAAAAGCAAATGAAAATAAGCCTAAACCAAATCAAACTGGTGGTATAACCGTACAGAGGAGAACTATTTCAAAAAACTTTAAAACAACACAGGTTTGTATACATCTTGAACTATATCCTAGGGACAAAACCATTACATTTTCAAACTGCATTCAGTACATTTAATACTGACAATCGCAGTGATAACTCTGCGTATGAAAGTTTCAAAATAACCTAAGTACCTGTGTTTATTAGGAACCAAGTTTTTCTACTGTAAAAGAGACAAATACAAAGTCAAGAAAGTTAATAAAAACCCTGTAATCTCGAATTTGAATTGGCAAATCAGTATGAACTCCTCCTTTCCAAAAACGTATGTATTTTCCTCGTTTGGTCCACTGAAAAGGCCCACCAGTAATGGGCATCCCTAAGTGCCCTGTAGTCTCCAAGTGGCATTTCCTACTAAGTGGAACCAAGGATCCCTGGAATAATAACTGATTCTGCTCTGGGGCAAGATACACACAAGGTGAGCCTATGTCTTACTGCCTTGGAACAGGAGTCAGCAAACTACAGATTGGGCCGAATTTGGCCCCTTGCTTGTTCCTGTATGGCCCTGACACGTGAACACCTCGTGAACTTCAGTCCATCAAGTGTTTTGGGAACGTGGCCATGCTCATCCATCTGTGCTGGCCCAGCCGCTCTGCACCACGAGAGCAGAGCTCAGTACTTGGAACAGAGAAAAAAGTCTAAAATAATTACAAAAGCCTAAAACATTGGATATTTTACAGAAAGCCCCTGTCCCAGAAAGTAAAACAGCCATGTTAAAAAAAATACTGCAGGGTTTGCCTCAAAAAGACACCAGAAACCCATTTAAAAGGGGCTCCCTCCTCGTGTGAAGAGAGAACAATCTAAGCTTCAAAAAGAAAATGGCAGCAGTGGATCCAAACACAAGAGCATAATGACAGCAAATAGTAAAACCCAACAAAATAACCAAAACCTCACTGCTCACCTCTGGAGGGCGCTGGGGCACCACTCTATGCTATGCTAAAAACTGGTCAATAAGCGAAAACAATCGAGCATTTAACCTGCCTTTCCTGTACGAACTATATTTTGGGGTAACCAAAGAATGGAAACCTCTTCTTTTACAGAATTAGAGCTAACAATTCAAAAGGAATGATAGAGATTTTTAAAATCACCACTTTGGAAACCCTGCCACCCCCGATGAAATAATGGATCTAAGTAGGAACCATCAATGGCTGCTAAAAGCGTGAGGCAAACAGCTGAACAGAAACTTCAGTGGAATATCTTACCTAAACACACAACCTCAGTGCCAATACAAACAGGGACAGCCACACCACACCTACGTGCCACCAGATGTGATATAAAGTACATACCGCCAGTTAATGAAGCATTCCTGCCAAAAAAAGTTAAACCGACACCTATTCAAGTCTCTAACACTAACTACTAGTTTTCAAGAAATACGGAGGAGAGAGGAAATAAATGACACAAGAACGTGGCCAGACAAAATCAGAGTAGAAAAGTTCACAGGACACAGGCCCTAGCACCTTCACAAGTAAAGGGGGGCGTCGGGGGGCGGGGGACAGACCACACCACAATGAGAAAACTATTAAAAAAGAGACTTCAGAGATGTATATACCCCAAACATAATGTGTATCTTATTTGGATTTTGACTCAAACCAACCAACTTTAGACATCAGATATTTAAAAATTATCAACTTTATCAAGTGTAAGTAATGTTTTTTAAAAGGTCCTTATCTAGCAGATACAAACTGAAGTGTTCCCAGATGAAATCAAATCACGGCTGGGATTTGCCTGAAAACAGCCTAGCAAGCCAAAGCGAAGGCGGTGAGCGCGCGCGGGGTTCAGGGCGACACTCAGGTCACGCTTGCTCACAGGGAGCAGTCGCTGAGGCGCCCAGGGCCCTGCCGTCCTCTGCAGTTTGTTGCAGAAGCAGCATTCCTTGTCCCCCTTCCCACCCCCATCCCCAAATAACCTCCCTCCTTAGGAAGCAACAGGGCTGCAAATTCAGAGAAAAGCATGGCTGAAACAGAACTGTAACTGACTCACCATTATTCTGTTCGACTGTCATGAGATTATGCTTGGCCTTGACTGAGGCCTCAAACGTATCAACGTTCTCCCGTTCGTACTCCTTGACGTCGGCAGCGACGCGTTCCAGGACGTCCTCTGGGGAGGGAGAGCGGGTACGGGTGCTGCTCTGGGGGCTGCTGGGCTCAGACGGCGCGGACATGTTGCTGTCCTCAGCAAGGTATTTGTATTTCTGCGGTAACGACACCGAGTGTTACTGTCACAACATCTGGTGCTAAGAGGGCCTGAACTGAAAAGTTAAGTGTCAAGTAATGCTAAAAAAGTTTTAAAGGTATTGAAGTCTTGACTGAATTAGATCCACAATCCCTTATATATAATTCCAAATCCACAAAACTCTGAAAGCTTTGCTCTGTCTGGTGCACGTTCATTAGGTGGCGAAATCTGTGCTGCAGAGATGTGGCGTTCTCAACAGTCTCGCCTTTCCCAGTGTGAACACGATGCGCCTCACGCACTGCAAAACTCTCCTAGCGGCTGGTAATGGGGTGCCGTGCTAGTCCCCACTGACGGGGCAAAGGGACACACATATATGCACCATATTACCTTTCTAACATTCACATATTTCTGAGTTCTGAAGCACATCTGGCCCCAAAGGTTGGAGATAAGGGATTGTGGACCTGGGTAAGAACAAAAAAAGATTCAACCAAGTCTTTAGGGATATCAGTTTAATAACAGTTTCATCAGTGCCCCACAAAGGTAAGTTTCCTCTGGAATTCTAGTTATGCCCTATGTACTCAGGTGATTCAAATTCTTTCCCTCACTCTGAAATGCTGTGGTTGCTCTCTCTGTTTACACAAGCTGCTACGACTGTCCTTTCCTTGTCTGCTGTCCTCCTAACAGCACCCAAGTATGTTTCATATGTTCCAGAATTCCTCCTCTCAGCTCCATCACTCACCCCCATCACATGATGGTGAGAGAAGGCGCTATACAGGGACCACCGTCCTCCAAGGCTGGAGTAGCCAGGCCTCATCTCAGGATGGCAGGGAGAACCGGCAGCCTTCCCAGGCAGCTCACCTTACCATTAGGCCTGAGTTTGACACCCTTTCCCACCCGATCCCTGCATCGCTCGGCTCTCAAGGAGTCTTACAATTATTGAGATGTTCCATTTAAACGTTCACATCTGCATTAGAAAATGTGCCATTTTATTAGGCATTAAAAAACCTTTCCCACATATTAACAGGCTATTTATAAGTTTGAGCTAAAGGAAATTCCTCCAATTTATACTCACTTATGAGGGTTTTCTTGTTCATCAACTTAAAGAAAAAAAAGAAAGCAAACTCCAAATTTTGTCTTATAAAAGAGGTTTGTATCAGAATCCCATGTGTAACAAAAAAGATTAACTGTTTCAATTTTATTAAGGAACCACCTTCCTTTCAAGACCTATTCAATTGCTACTACTGTCACTGCATTGTCAAAGTAAAAATCCTTAGTTTTGTTACAACAGTGGTGAAGGAGTGTCGATCAACACGTTCCTGAAACCACGCACCTGAACAATGGCCTGCCTTTGTATTCTCCTCTGTTCTATCAAGGCTTCTTCATCTTCCTCCTCAACATCGAAGTCTTCAAGGCTTAGAAAAAAATTACACACACGTCCGTGTAATTAACTTCAAACATACTTAGAGACTCCAAAAGCATTACATTTATACATTTAAAAAAATAAAAGCTGGAAAATGTAGGTCATCAGTACATTGAGGAAAAATCTTAAGCCACCCCACTCTATCCTTGCTTTCGAACTGTCCTGGTTTGGAATCCTGGCAAGTAACTTAACCTTCTACGTCTCATTTTTCTCCTCACCTGTATCATAGCACAAAGACTGGGAACAAAAGAAAGATGCCTAAGTTTAAAAGTCATCACTAGCTGTGCCTTGTAGTAAAGTCATTTCATCTCCGCAGCCCTCGTTTCCACACCTATACAACAAGAGGGGGGCTGGCATACACAAGTAAACTGCTACCTTTTCTGGGTCACAGAAGCCTTTGAGAGCTATAGATCCTTTCCCCACCCAAAATGCACAGGTAGACATTTGCATACAATCTGAAGGGAAAGTGGCTCTCCCTGCAAACACTGCCCCGAGCGGTTCAGATGGTCCCCCAAGAACCCGGCACTCTTCATGATCGCTCCTAGCGCAGCCCTTTCTACGACCTGCTGGGTGTTCACTGCAGAGGTGTAAGCGACCTGCACCTGCACTTGGAAGGTACCAGGTCTGCGCAGGACACTTTCCCTCCACTCAGCCCTCTTCTCTCCCAGCTCCAACCAGGGCTCCTCAGCTCAAGCGCTGCTAACACTAGGACAGTTCTGTGCGGTGGGGCATATCCTATGCACTGGAGGATGCAGAACAGTGTCCCTGGCCTCCCGCTACTAGATGACAACTACACAGGTCTTCAGACATCGCCAAAACATGCCAGGGAGGCAAATCTCCCCCCGCTGAGAACCACTGCTCTAAATCCATCTCACTTATTTCTGAGATGTGCCATTTAGACAACGAAGTCTGCATTTAAAAAAATGTCCCCACTATTTTATTAGGCACTGAATATTTCTGCATTTTCCACACTGTAACAGGCATAGCAAGTGTGTATCGTTTACACAAAATGCAAAGTCTAAACTTAGTAAAAAAAATCCCCCCACCAAAACTGGTAACTGAGATTGGCAGGATACCTCTACGGTTCCTAATGAAAATACAGAAGGAAAGGCTCGTGATAAAGTGACGGCCCGTATTCACCCCAGCCAAACCATGACCTCTGTCACATAACCTATAAAACCTGCACAGAAGATGAACTTAAATTCAGGGTCAAATTAATGTATTTGCTTAAAATATTCAGAAGGAAATTAAAGATTTCCAAGTCAAACAGTGTTTCTCTGATTTGGAAAAAGGAAATTATAGGAAAGTTCCGTTCTTACTTATCATCAGATGAAGATTCCTGCTCAACTTTCATTCCTTCAGAAAGACTTCCTTTAAATTTATCTTCCTTTACTTTGCTTCTGCTCCTACGTCTACGACCACCCCGTGACCGAGACCGCCTTCTCAGGCGTGATCTGCTCCTTCGACCTCTGTCCCTGTTTGAGAAGAAGAAGACATACTTTAAAGGTCAATTAAAGTTGAGAAGGCTGTGAGTTTGCTGGGCGTAGGGGTAGTACAGGGACTCTCTGTACCTTTCAAAAGCTCAGCTCTGTTGTGAATCCAAAAGCGTTCTAAAAGTCAAGTCTTTAAAAACAGTTAAAATTTTTAAACAAAATTAACACACCATCAATGAGATATGGATACCCAGCCTAACTGACAACAACTAAACCACAGCTACTCTTCTTATCAACTACAAAGGGGCGCGAGGGAACCGTCGGGCTCTGTACCTCGACGACGGCAGCTGTGCGACCACACATTTGTCGAAACTCAACTTTACAACAAAAAGGGTGAATTTTACTTTATGTAAATAATGTATCTCGATAAACTTGATTTTTAAAAAGATCATTGCTGAATAAAGTACGGGAAAGACAAAGGTGACAGAAATTATAAGTCTAATTAATATGGCCTTCAGGCATTGTTATAAGTGCCCTGTTAACCAAATAGAAAGTGACTTCAGAGTTCAAGTATGAAGGTGGAAGTCTGTGTGAGAAAGTGCTGTGGGACTCCCAACAGAGAAGGCTGTGAGTCTACAAAGGGCTGATAAACTACATTCATGTCACATCTGACCATGTTTATCTCAGATTTGTTCTGAAAACTTACTAAAACAACATTAAAAGGAACAATGACAAAATAAAACCTTCAGTCAAAGACAATGTGAAGAGATGGGACAACAGATACCAATAAAAGCTTGAAACATGCAAAGTGGACAGAAAAGCAGCAGCAGATCAAGTCTAAATCTTAGTTCAATAGGGACACACAAGGTAAATAAGAAACAAGTCAGTGCCTGCCACAAAGCCCCAGAAAGTCTCAAGATCTGGAGATACTGTATCCTCTGAAGGATGGAATACAAGGGAAAAGCTAAAGAGAATTGGTTGAAATCCTTTAGGAACAGCTTGACTTGGTATATTCCCCTTTCTGACTCAGTGGAGAATGCCACCAGCCGCCCCTCCCCACACTACCGCAGGAAACTTAATATTCACTTTACAGAGAGGTAGTGGTGGTTGTGAAAACTGGCCCACGGTACCGGAGGGCACTGCACTGGGAAAAGAAGGGTTAAGGGGGGACCCACATTATTTAGGACCAGAACTCTACTGGCGGCCATGTCTTACTCTCCAGCAGATGAGGAGATTCTGGAAAACTCACAAGCCCAAAAGGAAAGATCTACAGTCACTGATACGCTAATCCGCCACCAATCCACAAGCTCCAGGTTGTCAGAATGGAAGAAAGCTTCCATTTAGCATCCTAAACCAGAATAGAAAAACAAATAAATAAATAGTCATTTGCGACTCTCCTGGCAGTCCAGTGGTTAGGACTCTGTACTTGCACGTCAGGGGGACCAGGTTCCATCCCTGGTCAGAGACCTAAGATCCTACTCTCATGGAGAGGATAGGCAGATGAATCAGAATAGGCAGCAAGGGAGGACCCACCTGGTGGAGGAAAGTCCTCAAATGAAAAGGCCAACAAGCAGCCAAAGAAATCTGGGTAGAAACAATACACAGGGAAGAGGAGAGACTATGGAGAAGAAAAGCTCCACAAAGCAGACTCATTATCATCTACGACATAAAGATGCTACTTCCATAAAATGAGAGTAAAATGTTATTAAAAAACAGCCAACAAGGCCTTGGCAATTTAAAAAATTATGTGTGCGCAGAAGGGAGAAAAACAAAATCAACAGAAAGGTAAGAAGGCAGATTGAGAAAGCTTCTCAAGACTGAAAGTAGAACAAGAGGACAAACATAAAAGATGAGCGAGAAACACATTCACAGAAAGAGAGACAAAATGAAAAGGCAGAGACTTCGTACCAGATGAAGGAACAAGATAAAACCCCGGAAGAACAACTAAATGAAGGAGAGATAGGCAACCATCCAGAAAAAGAATTCCGAATAATGATAGTGAAGATGATCCAGGACGTTGGAAAAAGAATGGAGGCAAAGATCGAGAAGATGCAAGAAATGTTTAACAAAGACCTAGAAGAATAAAGCACAAACAGACAGATGAACAATACAACAACTGAAATGAAAAATACACTAGAAGGAATCAATAGCAGAATAACTGAGGCAGAACAACGGGTAAGTGACAAGGAAGACAGAACGGAGGAATTCACTGCTGTGGAACAGAATAAAGAAAAAAGAATGAAAAGAAATGAAGACAGCCTAAGAGACCTCTGGGATAACATTAAACACAACAACATTTGCATCATAGGGGTCCCAGAAGGAGAAGAGAGAGAGAAATGACCCGAGAAAATAACTGAAGAGGTTATGGTCAAAAACTTCCCTAACATGGGAAAGGAAATAGCCACCCAAGTCCAGGAAGCACAGAGTCCCAGGCAGGATAAACCCAAGGAGAAACAAACATTATTGAAATCAACAAGGGAAAAATGACAAATAACATACAAGGGAACTCCCATAAGGTTAACAGCTGATTTCTCAGCAGAAACTCCACAAGCCAGAAGGGAGTAGCACAATATATTCAAAGTGATGAAAGGGAAGAACCTACGACCAATATTACTCTACCCAGCAAAGATCTCATTCAGATTCGATGGAGAAATCAAAAGCTTTACAGACAAGCAAAAGCTAAGAGAATTCAGCCTATCAAACCAGCCCTACAACAAATGCTAAAGGAACTTCTCTAAGTGGGAAACACAAGAAAAGAAAAGGACCTACAAAAACAAACCCATAACAATTAAGAAAACGGTAATAGGAAGACAAATATCGATAATTACCTTAAACGTGAATGGATTAAAGCTCCCACCAAAAGACACAGGCTTGCTGAATGGATACAAAAACAAGACCCATATATATATGCTGTCTACAAGAGACCCACTTCAGACCTGGGGACACCAACAGACTGGAAGTGAGGGGATGGAAAAAGATACTCTATGCAAATGGAATCAAACGAAAGCTGGAGTAGCAATACTCATATCAGATAAAACAGACTTTAAAATAAAGAATGTTACAAGAGACAAGGAAGGACACTACATAATGGTCAAGGGATCACTCCGAGAAAACAATTATAAATATTCACGCACCCAACACAGCAGCACCTCAATACATAAGACAACTGTTAATAGCTATAAAAGAGGAAACTGACAGTAACACAATAGTGGGGGACTTAAACACCTCACTTACACCAATGGACAGATCATCCAGACAGAAAGTTAATAAGGAAACACAAACTTTAAATGACACAAGAGACCAGATAGATTTAATTGATATTTAAAAGACATTCCATCCCAAAACAGCAGATTACACTTTCTTCTCAAGTGCACACAGAACATTCTCCAGGACTGATCAAAACTTGGGTCACAAATCAAACCTCAGTAAATTTAAGAAAACTGAAATCACAACAAGCATCATTTCCAACCACAATGCTATGAGATTAGAGATCAATTACAGGGAAAAAAACGTAAAAAACACAAACACATGGAGGGTAAACAATACGCTACTAAATAACCAAGAGATCATGAAGAAATCAAAGAGGAAATCTAACAATACCTGGAGACTAATGACAATGAAAACACGACGATCCAAAACCTATGGGATGCAGCAAAAGCAGTTCTAAGAGGGAAATTTATAGCAATACAAGCCTACCTCAAGAAACAAGAAAAATCTCAAATAAACAATCTAACCTTGCACCTAAAGGAACTAGAGAAAGAAGAACAAACAAACAGAAAACTATAAGACACTGATGAAAGAAATCAAAGATGACACAAACAGATGGAAACATATACCATGTTCTTGGATGGAAGAATCAATATTGCGAAAATTTCTACATTACCCAAAGCAATCTAGAGATTCAATGCAATCCCTATCAAATTACCAATGGCACTTTTTACAGAACTAGAACAAAAAATCTTAAAATCTGTATGGAGACACAAAAGACCCCGAATAGCCAAAGCAGTCTTGAGGGAAAAACACAGAAGTGGAGGAATCAGACTATATTACAAAGCTACAGTAATCAAGACAATATGGTACTGGCACAGAAACAGAAATATAGATCAATGGAACAGGATATAAAGCCCAGAGATAAACCGACACACCTATGGCGAACTAATCAATGGCAAAGGAGGCAAGGATATACAATGGAGAAAAGACAGTCTCTTCAATAAGTGGTGCTGGGAAAACTGGACAGCTACATGTAAAAGAATGAAATTAGAACACTCCCTAACACCATAGACAAAAATAAACTCAAAATGGGTTAGAGACCTAAATGTAAGACCAGACACTATAAAACTCTTAGAGGAAAACATAAGCAAAACACTCTTTGACATAAATCACAGCAAGATCTTTTTTGATCCACCTCCTACAGTAATGGGAATAAAAACAAAAATAAACAAATGGGACCTAATGAAACTTCAAGGCTTTTGCACAGCAAAGGAAACCATAAACAAAACGAAAAGACAACCCTCAGAATGGGAGAATATATTTGCAAACTAATCAACAAAGGATTAATCTCCAAAATATATAAAAAGTTCATGCAGCTCAATATTAAAAAAACAAACAACCCAATCCAAAAATGGGCAGAAGACCTAAATAGACATTTCTCCAAAGACATACAGATGGCCAAGAAGCACATGAAAAGCTGCTCAACATCACTAATTGTTAGAGAAATGCAAATCAAAACTACAATGAGGTATCACCTCACACCAGTTAGAATGGGCATCATCAGAAAATCTACAAACAACAAATGCTGGAGAGGATGTGGAGAAAAGGGAACCCTCTTGCACTGTTCGTGGGAACATAAATTGATACAGTCACTATGGAGAACAGTATGGAGGTTCTTTAAAAAACTAAAAATAGAATTACCATATGACCCAGCAATCCCACTACTAGGCATATACCCAGAAAAAGCATAATTCAAAAAGACACATGCACCCCAATGTTCATTGCAGCAGTACCTACAATAATAGCCAGGTCATGGAAGCAACCTAAATGTCCATCAACAGACGAATGGATAAAGAAGATGTGGTACATATATACAATGGAAATATTAGTCAGCCATAAAAAAGAATGAAATTGGGTCATTTGTAGAGACGTGGATGGATCTAGAGACTGTCATAGAGAGTGAAGTAAGTCAGAAAGAGATAAACAAATATCGTATATTAACGCATATATGTGGAACCTAGAAAAATGGTACCGATGAACTGGTCTGCAGGGCAGAAATAGAGACACATATGTAGAGAACAAACGTATGGACACTAAGGGGGGAAAGCGGTGGGGGGCAGTGGTGGTGGAGTTTGGGAATGACATATAAGAACCTGCTGTATAAAAATAAAATAAAATTAATTAAAAAAAAAAAGATGAGAGAGGGGGAAGTCAGTGTAACAATTTATAAGGTCTAATTGGAAAAAATCCAGAAAATAATGGGGGAGAAAGCAAACAAAAACACGAGAAAATTTGCCAGTACAGGCAGCCATAATCTCCCTGCTTTAAGGGGCCTATCTAGTGCCCCGCAAAATAAATGGAAAAGAAGGAGCTGCTCATCAAGGCATTATTATAGTGAAATTTCGGAACACAGGACATTTCTTATAAAAAGAGAGAGAAAAAAGCAAGTCCTATAAAGAAACGCCCACTTATCAGAAGAGGACTTCTGAACAGCAATAAGGGAAGCTAGAAATCAGTGTAACAACAATTTAAAAAGTCTTTAGAAAATGATCTCAAACTAGAATTCTATTCCTTGATAAATCACCAATGAGAATAATAGGCATTTTTTAGAGACACAGTTCCCCAAAATTGTCCTTTCTGTTCACTTTCCTCAAAAAGCTATTGGAGATGCATTAGCAAACAAGGAGGTAAAGCAAGAAACTGGATACAGGAAACGGAATCACAACGTCAGAGAAGAACAAGGGACTCTGGAAAAGGGAAGCAAATCCTACGCAAACTACCGTCAACTTGGAGCCAGAAGGCTGGGAGCATGAGAGTCCTCTCTTCCCCTCTCCCACCGACTGCTTGCTCTGGAATGAACGGTATGTATACGATCACAATGATTACATTAACCTCGACCATGTCCATCTGCAAGAAATGTGATGAAACTGGGCAGAACAGAAACGTGTGAGGAACAGTATTAAAAAAACTAATGAAACCAAAACATATGGCAATAACTTAAAAAAATTTAGACAAACACACTATCAAGGCATTTCCACTTCTGAGAATCTAGTACACAAAAACATTCAAAAAGGGCTTCCCTGGTGGCGCAGTGGTTGAAAGTACACCTGCCGATGCAGGGGACGCGGGTTCGTGCCCCAGTCCGGGAAGATCCCACATGCCGTGGAGCAGCTGGGCCTGTGAGCCATGGCTGTTGAGCCTGCGCGTCCGGAGCCTGTGCTCCGCAACAGAGGAGGCCACAACAGTGAGAGGACCACATACCGCAAAAAAAAAAAAAAAAACATTCAAAGATACATACATAAAGACTGGTTTCTACTGCTGTGAGTTAAAAGAGATCTTCACCCAAAGAGTCTTTCACGTCTACTGAGGACATCGTCTCCAAGTCGTGTTCTTAAGAGGACCAAATACAAGTTCACAGAAAAATAAACACAGAGCTGCAACTCTGGAATGACAGGATACTTATTTATTACTGTGATCTAGCCTGCTAGTTAAAAGAAAAATCATAAGCCTAGCTCATTTAGTATTTATCTCTCTTTAAAACAGAGGGGAAAAAATGCCCTACTTAAAAAGAAAAAAAGATTGTGTTTTTAATGAACACGGATTTATATAAATTTGAAGGAAAACTCTATTAAAGAAAAATCAGTGTGTGTGAAATATCACATGTTGGTAATAGAAAACTATATGGCGTCAAGACTACAATTTTTCAGAGAAAACTGCTTGTTAAGAAAACCTACCAACTGAGCTTCAAAAACAGTCAGAGTTTGATGGATCAAACGGGTATCTTTACCTTCTCCGAGGAGACCGGCTTCTTCTTCTGGGAGATCGGCTCCGTCTGAGGGGGGAGCGGGACCTCCTCCTAACAGGAGATCTACTGGCTCTTCTTCGGGCTGGAGACCACCTACTGATTGGGCTGGCATCTTTTGACCTTTCCCGCCTACTGAGGATGTCATCTCGAGGTCGTGTTCTTAAGGGGACCAAATACAAGTTCAAAGAAGAATAAATCAAATCAGAATAAATGAATTTCTTCTGCATGTAAAGAACACTTGAAGAAAGGGCACATTAACCTAAAGGTAGTAAACACAGATTAATAAGTTTTATAACAAAAATTCAGATGATCACAGTGACATCTGGTGTTACGGCAGACACACAATAGAAGGTCTGTTTCCTCTGGTCTCACAATTTGAAGCATTATTAAAGATTATTCATATCGTTAAAGCCACTGATTTTAATTTCAGATAAACAAATAAAACTTGCCCAAGTGAGTAATAATATTCCATTCCCTTGGTTTGAATACTGTTTTCTTTTTAAATTTTTGCAATTAAGAGCCTTATTTTTAACGTATCAATTAAGAATAAAACCCCCCTTAAAAGTCAACATTAACCTCAGAAGAGGAAATACAGGTAAGAGTTTAGGGAAAAGGACAGTCCACCTAGTCATCGAAGTAAATATTGGTATAACTTATCTGGAAGGAAATGTGGCAGTTAACTTTCTAAAATGTAAATGTACATAATCTCAGACTGCAATTCCACTTCTATGAATCTATTCTAAAAGAAACTTAACACAGAACCAATGGATGTCTTTGCAAACAATCATGAAAAACTGGAACCAACCTCAACTTTCATCAGTTTCAACAAGGGAATGGTTAAATATATTATGGTACCTCTACACTGTGAAATACCATGTTGCTATTATTGATATATGAAGAATTAAAAACGATCCTTATGTATTGTCACAGAAGTGTTTCATGAAAAAAGAAAATCACTGTTAACATAAATAGTATGAAACCTATTTTTAAGAAAAAACGCATACATACAATTGTATGTGCATAGTAAAGGGGCTAGAAAGAGACAGTCTTCTTTGGAGTGGCAGCAGAGGAGGGATGGAAAAAGTGAATTTACAGGCTTCCAGCACGATTTAAATTTCTCTTAAATTAGCATGTATCTCTTCTGCAACTAAAAATAAAAATTTGTTTCAAATATTCAACTCTAGTCCTTGATAAACTCCTCCTCAGAATTTCCTTTTCAAACTGAAAGCAACAGAAAGAGAACAGGACCTTAAGAACGTCAGATAACACCAGCAACACTGTCTCCACAGAGCTGCAGGCAGAGCCCTTTCATTACACTGCCTAGAAGAGTCAACAGGATCTCTTAAGATACAGCACTTTGAAAATAGCATTCTTGAAGCTTCTCAAAACATAGGATGATTTATTTAAACTTCAAGGCCAGTTCAGATTTATACCCATACACAGGAAACATTAACATGCAACAGTAGATGGCCAGGAATTCAGTTATCTTTGCATGGTATAAGCCGACATTCTTTTAAGGGAAACTTGGTTGGTAATTTCTCATGTCTAATTACTGAATATAAAGACATTAAAAAATCAGTTTCTAAAGTAGCTTTTGGACTAATCTAAACAACACCCTCCCCTCTCCACCAAAATCCCTTCTGTGCCTTTACTCATCAGTTCTATGACCCTAGGTAAGTTAGATAACCTCTCAATCTATTTTCTCATTTATAAATTAAGTATGACTTACTTCACTCTGAATTAAGTCAGAAAGAGAAAAATGAATACTGTATGCTAACAACTATATATGGAAACTAAAAAAGCGGTACTGATGAACCTAGTGGCAGGATAGGAATAAAGACGCAGATGTGGAGAACGGACCTGAGGACTCAGGGAAGGGGAAGGGCAAGCTGGGACAAAGCGAGAGAGTGGCGTGGACATATATACACTACCAAACGTAAAATAGATAGCTAGCGGGAAGCAGCCACATAGCACAGGGAGATCAGCTCGGTGCTCTGTGACCACCTAGAGGGGTGGGATAGGGAGGGTGGGAGGGAGGCTCAAGAGGGAGGGGATATGGGGATATATGTGTACATATAGTTGATGCAATTTGTTGTACACCAGAAACTAACACAACATTGTAAAGCAATTATACTCCAATAAAGGTGTGAAAAAAAAAATGATGACAAAAAAAATTAAGTATGAGGATCACTCCACTTCATGAGAGACAATCACGAGAACTTATGAGAAAAGAACTGATGGACCAGATGTATATGAAACATTTTCATTATTATTGATAAGAAATAAAATCACGTCTTACACTATTCTTCCTAAACTTAAGAGGTACTATTTATTTTTTTCAGTGAGATTACAAGTATATGAATTAGTAACAGAAAAAAACTTCCAGTTTTAATTTAATTATATTTTGGGGACCAAAAAAGACAACTGTAGTTCCAGTCATATTGTCAGAATTCAAAATCATGTCAATTCAAAAGAATGGACAGATCACAATCCTTAAACTGATACCTCCATTTTTTAAATTGTCAGCCCATACTGTTCAAAGAACAATCCCTACTCTGGAACTATACAATCTCCTTTCCCATAAAATGGGCATACATAGACTCATCAGCCAAATTACTTGGATTTAAAGGAGTGATTCTGCACATCAAATACTAAATTAAGAACTTTAAAAATGTCAATAAAATTAAAAATCACCTAGAGTCAAGATACTGACAAGAAAGTGCAAACATTAATATAGTTAGTGGACAGGGTTATACATAACACTATAAAACTCATTACCATCTCATTTTTATTGTCCACAAGTTCTAGTTTCTCCTCTGAAATCTGCTGCAATACAGCTTTGCAGTCAAGTTACCTTGGCGAAGAAAGGCGTCTCCGTTCAGGCTCCCTGCGTTTTCTTTCCAAGGATCGGCTCTTGGCTCTCCTACCAGGAGACAGAGTTCGAGAAGGTGACTTGCTTTGCTTAGACCTTCTATCATTTAAGAGTGGAGATCGACTTCTTCTTGACTTATCACGTTGTTTCGGAGACAAACTTCTTCTTTTGGGACTACGACCAGGTCTTCTACTGGGTGACCTATTTTCTTTCCCAGAGGAAGCATCTTTAGAGGGAGATTTAATTGGCTTCTTCTCTTTATCAGTTTCAGACCGTTTCGATTTTCTCTCTTTGGACCGTGACCTTCTGTCTTTGGATTTACCTCTCAAGTCAATTGGGGATCTAGATTTTTTGCCTCGATCACGACTTCTACTTTCATTTATAATTGGGGATTTTTTCCTATCTTTTGACTTACTTTTATCTTCAATTTTCACCTTGTCATCGGCAGGAGATCTGGCCTTCCCAATCTTCTCTTGAGAGCGCCTTCTAAGGGTAGGAGACTTGGACTTTCTTGCCTGATCTTGAGACTTGCTTCGTTTGGAGGGACTTTTGGACTTTTTCCTCTCCTTTGACTTGCTCCTCGTCGCCTTCTCTTTAACTATTTCAACACCTCCCTTACTTTTCTTTTTATCAGACCTATGTCTAGTCCGTTCTTTGGATCTGCTTTTACTTCGTTTTTTTGTACTATTTTTATTGTCCATAAGTTCAAGTTTCCCCTTCGTACTCGAAGATCTAGTACTAGACCTATTTCCATTTCGTGCCTTTTCATGAATCTCCCCCTCCTCTTCAGAGCCAGACTCATAACCTTGTAATATGAGCCCCATGCCAGACTGGACCTTTCCTTCCATTAACTCATTATCAAGTTCAGCTTTAATCAAAGCCCTCTGTTTCTCCAAGTCTTCCAGCAAAGCCAAATCATCAAGTTTAGTTCTTTTTGCTGGAGACATACCTTCTTTGTCAGAAGCAT
Organism: Neophocaena asiaeorientalis asiaeorientalis; assembly: GCF_003031525.2. NCBI lineage: Eukaryota > Metazoa > Chordata > Mammalia > Artiodactyla > Phocoenidae > Neophocaena > Neophocaena asiaeorientalis. The sequence goes on from NW_020171817.1 coordinate 2,993,038, forward strand.
CAATAACCTCTTTTCTTTTGTGTTTCTTATGTTTATGCTTATGTTTATGTTTTTTATCCTTGTCTTCTTCTGAAGAATGTTTATGTTTCTTATGTTTACTTCTGTGTTTATGCTTCTTTTTTTTGTGACGACTGTGCTTATTTTGAGATTGGTCTTCTGATACTTCTCCATTTTCTTCATTTACACTCTTTTCAGAATTATCAGCATCTTCCATCCTATAAATGTATCAAACACATTTAAAAGTCACATCATTTATCAAGCATTCAGAATCATAACAAAATAATAGCAATGATAAAATACATCTCAATGGGATACATGAAGTTAGTCACTGAAATATTTTATTTCAAAGGTATATGGCAAGAACTGAGTTGAACAGTGATTTAACTTTAATTTGTTTCTAATGGTTGAACTCAAATACCAAAAGTATTACAGGAAATACATAACGGGGGAGGTTAACATAATTATACTTAATAGAATAAGGAAGGGAATCCAAACCAGGTGCAACAAATTGTTAACGCTGACTTCCTTAAACAGTCACTCAAGTAACCTGGTTTTTAAACCAGCATTTCCCACACAACTCAACACCAAAGGACCTCCCCTCCCATTTTCTTTTTCCGTAAAACATTAGTAATGACATATATTGGGACACACATCTCCTTCTCCACTTGGATTCAGAAATATATATATATTTAAATCTCTAAAGCCAATACAGAGCTACACCCAAAAGCAGCAGTCCCTTCGATGTGCACAGGCGGCTGATGGCTGATGTTGATATTGTAAACACATCCCGAGGGTTAAAAACTTCAAAGTTGGGCTTCCCTGGTGGTGCAGTGGTTGAGAGTCCGCCTGCCGATGCAGGGGACACGGGTTCGTGCCCTGGTCCAGGAAGATCCCACATGCCGCGGAGCGGCTGGGCCCGTGAGCCATGGCCGCTGAGCCTGTGCGTTTGGAGCCTGTGCTCCGCAACGGGAGAGGCCACGACAGCGAGAGGCCCGCGTACCGCAAAAAAAAAAAAAAAAAAAAGGGTGAGTAACACTGTCCTAAAGAATGAGTAAGAAATTAACCACAAGGGTTAAGGGGTACTTTAGATATAGGAAAAAAGATCAGTATTACCGGGACGTCAAACTTGTGGAAGAGACTGGTCTAACAGAGGTTAAGATCTCAAGCAGACCAATTCCAGATGGAAAGATATAGTATGGGATTCTGGAAGCACACGGCTGAGACAGTCAGAGGCTCAGGAACTGCAAGGTTAAGCTACTGGATGGATGGTCTGTAATGATACTGCTGTTATGGTCCTCCAGCCAGGTCTCAGTCTTCAATACGCTTGGGGGATGAGGGGCGGGGCAAGCAGCACAACACAGCACAGCATGCTTGTGAAGTTACTCGCTCACAACAATGAGGGGGTGTGGAGAACATGGAGAACATACAACTACCACATGGCACGAACTTTGAATGTGGGGCGCCAGACTGCCAATGTCCATTTCTGGCACTACGCACTGTGGGAAAGGAGAAAGTATTAAACAATGCTGCAGAGGAAGCCGTGTCTTCAGCTGAGTCAGGTTTTAGTCTGGCCTGACTTCTCTCAAATGTGGTATAAGAAGACACAGGATAGATGAAGTAGTGTTCTGGGATCATCAAAATTTCTCAGAGATTTGGAAAAGGAAAGTGTAATTTTTGTGTTTAAAAAAGAAAAAACCAACATGGCTTTATCAAGGAGGGGGGAAAAAAATCACAGATTTAGGGTGAAGATACAAAGACATTTCAACTTTGATCCTTGTATAGACTACAACCTCATACAGGTAACCACCTCCCTTCCCTAGAATCTCCCAGCCCACAGTCTAGAAGGTGAGCTATGTGTCGGTTTTTCTGAACCTTGAGCTACAGAGAGAAAAGCTTGAGAAAAACAGAACTAGGCTAATTCAAGATACAGAAGTAGGTACAGAGAACCTTTTTGAGGTCGGGAAGGGTTTTCAGGTATATAAAATCTCAGTGTCCAAAGTACAAAATTCTAGTCAATAAGCTAAAACCCAAACAATGTAGGGCAGCGGTCCCCAACCTTTTTGGCACCAGGGACCGGTTTCATGGAAGACAGTTTTTCCACGGACGGGGTAGCGGGGGATGGTTCAGGCAGAAACATGAGCAATGGGGAGCCACGGGGAGCCATGGGGAGCGGCAGATGAAGCTTCGCTCGCTCACCTCCTGCTGTGCGGCCCGGTTCCTAGCAGGCCACACGCCGGCGCACCAGTAACGGTCCGCAGCCGGGGAGTTGGGGACCCCTGATCTAGGGAATTCCCTGGTGGTCCAGTGGTTAGGACTCCATGCTCTCACGGCCAAGGGCCTGGGTTCAACCCCTGGTTGGGGACCTGAAATCCCACAAGCTGCACAATACAGCAAAAAAACAAACTCAAACCATCTGAAGACCCTCTAAGTATCCTCAAGGAAAAGGAGAGTTGGGTGGTAAAGTCTCCAGAGCCAGACTACCTGGGCTCAGTTCCTGGTCTCACTACTTACTAGTTGTGTGGCCTTAGGTGAGTTTAAGCTTGATGGAGAAAGGAGCAGTGCCCACCTCAAGGCACGCGGTAAGGACAGCACAGTGCTGGCTAACAGACATCAAGGACAGCGAGGCCTAGCACAACCCTAGGGCCCCAAAAGTAAGTTGTTCTTATTGTTCAGACACTGGATAAATGTATTCCCCACTGTGGATACTGTGCAGCTGTGGACGGACACTAAGAATGTTATTTTAAGGAATCCTGGCGGGAGCAAGGATCCTCGAGTCAAAAGGCCTTGTTCCAATGCCGCCTGCAATGGGACACCTCTAATGTGACCCTAGACAAGCTACTCCCCTGTGCCTCAGTTTCCTCCACTGTAAAAACGGGGGACATAACAGTACTGGCAAATCACAGGTTTGTCGCAGCAATGAGTCGCAGCAATGAGTTCATACAAATTAAACTGTCGCACAAAGTGCTCAAGAAGTACTGCCTCTGCCTATGTCCCCAGGACAGATGAGACTTCACATTCAAGGAGGTGGACGGGACTCGCCTAAGGGCAGATGTATCTCAGGCTGGTGAGAAGGCTGGTATTACATTCAAAGTCAGAGCTCTTGCATTTGCTCAAAGATGCTTTTAAAATGTCAGGTCACGTCACCACTCTGAGTGAAAACTGACTACTGTTTCCTACCTTATTCAGAGCAAAAACTCAAACTCTCTATGAGTCCTATACTATCAGCCCAACCCGTCCACCACCCTGAACCCCTCGTTCCCTCCCACCCTCACTGCTCTCCTCCCACAGCAGGGGCTCTCCCACCAAAGGGCCTGGCACGCTTCCCCCAGACACAGCGCTGCTGCCCCTTGCCCACCTCAGGCCTTTGCTCAAATTACACTTCCTCAGCCAGGCCTGGGGCCAGTTCCTTTTAACTGCTACCCCACCCTAGCCCACATAGATGCGCTTTCTCTGCTTAACTGCCCTCCACTTAATAGAATTCTTATTCACTCTCCCTATTGTAACACAAGCCCTGAGAGCAGGATCTGAATCTGTTTAGCTCCATGCTCTACCCCTGAGGCCCATAAGATGATCTAAGCTAGAGCAGGTACTCAGTAAGTATTTGTTGTGTCAAAGAAACGATCTACATAGAGTAACATACAGAGACGGTATCACTGGCTACAGCTGGTTTACACTGTCTGCACCCACTCGCAGCTCCTGACGGTGACCTCTTTCGCTCACTTACACCCCCAGTGCCCCACACAGTGCCCATGCCTAGTTCTTGATGGCAATACCCTCAAACGATTTAAATTTAACCACCTCCCGCAGAAAAATCTGCTCTTTTAACCTTTTTCCAATGCTTCCTATAATTTACAAGTCTTCCAAGGAGTTTCAAATCAAAATTCTTAAGCGTTTACCCACAGGGGGCTTCCCTGGTGGTGCAGTGGTTGAGAGTCCGCCTGCCGATGCAGGGGACACGGGTTCGTGCCCCGGTCCGGGAAGATCCCACATGCCTCGGAGCGGCTGGGCCCGTGAGCCATGGCCGCTGAGCCTGCGCGTCCGGAGCCTGTGCTCCGCAACCGGAGAGGCCCACGTACCGCAAAAAAAAAAAAAAAAAAAAAAAAAAAAAAAAAAAAAAAAAAAAAAAAAAAAAAAAAAAAAGAGTTTACCCACAGAGGAAGTAATTTCCTTCAAAAGAAAATCAAGTTCCTAAAGCCTCTGAGAATGAAGACTGACATCGCGGTACCCAATGTTACTAAACAGTCATTCCCAGTTTTGGGTCCCAGTTTGAGTGACCCCAGTTTTCTTTGTAACTTAATGAATGTAATTCAAGAAATAATGACTAGGCTGCTAATGAAACGCTACCAGTGCCTTAGGGCCAGCTAGGTTAGCCTTAATAACTAACCCCAGAGTTCTCCTATACTGGGGTTAGGCAGAGAGCAGACCTTCAGCCTCTTCCGTTGATCTCTCAAGGCAAATTTCAAAGAAAATAACGAGTGAAGTCTGGCTAGGTAAATCAGGGAAACTTGAACTCAACGAGTAAGTGACACTCGTAACATATCACATATAATGCACGAGCCTGTGCTAGGTCAGTTAATCTAGGTTCATTATCAACAACGTTCTTCTAAAGCTTTAGGAAAAGGCTTCTTGTAAAGAAACCTGATCATCTTCCTGGATGGTTCATATTAACAATAAACACACATATATAAATCCCATATACATAAACTTATACTCTTAATATTTACATCTTGCAACCTAACACCACACATTTAGCAGGTATATGTCTACACTAAACTGGTCTACAACAGGTTTGTCATAAACCAGTACTTACTGAGAGCTGAGTGACATCCTTCAAATCTCACTTGGAAACAAAGCTGAATTCAAAGTGCAGACAGTATGGAAGTGTTCAACAGTATTCATTCACGTGTTTGGTTAAATACATTGTACAAGTTTCACCCTTCAAACAGCCCAGGGTCTTGGGGCATCTGGCACAATGAAAATAGCCATGGAACAACTTTAAAATAGTGACCAGTTACCAACCTCTAGCGGTATTTTAACTTCCTCTTTCACATATTTTTTTCAAAGAATATTCTTAATAACATCTTATTCGGGAAGCACTCAATTCATGCTTTGCAGTTGGGGGCAAGGGGGAGCAAAATGAATGCCACTGCATTTTATAAGGAAAATAATTAAGCCTGTTTCTCTGACTATGTAGATGTAAAAATAAAAATGGATTCAAAAGACCAACTAGTCTTAAAACGAACCTTCCTCTGCCCCCCACCTTTTCCAAGTGGGATATTAAGTTTCAAAGAGTTAGAACTGTCATATCATGAAAACGGACCTTTCTAGGACACTGGAAATAAATAAAAATGATTTCAAAGGTTAAAGGCTATTTTTAAAAGGAGCCACACTGTATAGCGAGGGACCAGACAGTACCAAAGTCAGGAGCAGGGCTCTAGAACTAGACTGCCTGGGTTTCAATCCTGCATCTGTCACTTAGTGTGACCTTGGGCAAGCTAACTTAGTTTCTCCATACTTCCGTTGCCTCATCTGTAAACTGGGGGAAATAACAGTATCCACCTCCGTCGGGTTGTTAGAAGGATTGACTGAGGTGAGATTTGTTCAGTGCCTGGTCTTGGTAAGTGCAAGTAAGTCAGTGCATATAAAAATTTAAATGCTTAAAACCATCGAAAAAGGCTGAGCTAAAGAGACTGACAAATGTAAACGCCACTAAAAGGCCTTCAGGGAGCTTAAACTATTTTATACGTTTACCTTTTCTAAATGTTCCACTTGGAATAGACTCCATGCAACTGGGAACTCCTCAGTGTGTCCTCAGAAAAAAACTATTAAGACACTACATTCCAGCATTCACTGCAGGCAGCCAACAGGGTACCTGCTTTCTTAGCAAACTGTCATTTTCTATGGCAAAACATCTTCAGATAAGTGAAAGTGGGACACACACAGACCACACATGCCATGCAAAAAAGTGTCGAGGAGGGGGGGAGGTGGAATTAAAGACTATCTCAGGGTCATTCATCCTGCAGGGGCCAAAATAAGTATTATTATTAAATCTAGTGTTATTTGAATATGTAAATAAATATGGCTGAGCCACTCCTCAAAAGGAATCTGAACTGTCCCTGAAATCAAATAAATGGACTTACTATAGAACTTTAAACAGATTACTAGAAAAATGAGCCGCGTTGCCTAAGGTTTGGACCATCTTGTCATGAAGACTGGAACTGGGCCTCACTGTGAACTCGAGGAGAAACAAAAAGAGGCAAAGTCTACCCAGAACTTTGGAATCCATTTGCCCTCTTTTAAGTCAAATTGAAGTGAAGATAATAAAGCAGCTTTCAGAGGCCTTTAATGAAAAACTTCGTAAATATCTCTGTCTAGCTGAGTAAAACAAATGACTGAGCAGTCCAGAACTGGACGCACAGCAATGAAGCGATGGGCTGGCTGGTGGCAAAGATTTCTCCTCTCTCTCAGTCCAAAGTTGCTGGGAGAATGTATCTACCTCTTTCCTAAGATGTCAGGAAACAAATCAGATAATGCGGATGCAAAAAAAAAAGGTCGCTATAGGAATACGGTTTTAAAATCCATTCTCTTCTAGGTTCTTGAGTTTTCCTAACAAACACACGAAAAACAAGATACTGCTTTTAGTTAAGCAACGGTCACCCTTGCAGCATGTACAAGTCTGTTTTCGCTCGGCCGCATCGATCCTTATATTAGCTTAATTACAGACATGAAGTGCTTGGGTTTGGAAGTAGCTAACAATTTCCACTTCTTCCACTCGTACTCCCAAAGAAGCACTATAAACGCAGGCCAAAAATGCTAGGCCTCAAAACCGAGGACTTGATCTTACTTTGTCTCAAGTTTGCAAGTTGGCAAATTTC
>NW_020171817.1:2999980-3019382 GCF_003031525.2 Neophocaena asiaeorientalis asiaeorientalis
GCCCGGGCAGCTCTCCGCCCGTTCCCCCTCGGCCGACCACGGGCGCCGGCCTTCTGCGCTCCTAGACTACTTACTCTGGCTGTTCCCGCAGCGACTGAGCCTCTGCGGCGGCCATCTTGAACTTCCTGACTCCTGGGCGGCGGTGGCGGTGGTTGCCCGGACGGTGGAAGCCACTGGAGGAGGAGGAAGCGGGAGCAGGGCCGTCGCGCATGTGCCGACAGCGTCGGGAACCGTGGAACTCAGAATTGCTCGGAGAATCCGGATATAAAATGCATCCGGGGACAGGGCGCACTAGCGTCATGACGCACTTCCGCGACGGGGCGGGGCTGCGGCGGCGAGGGCTGGGGCTTTAATGGCGCGCGTTGATTGGGTAAGAACCGACGTTACGTTCTAGGACCCCGGTGGAAAAAGGGGGTGTCCGCCTTGCGGGCGCGGTTCCGAGAACTGGTTACATTGTGGGGCCCACAGTTGGGTTAAAATTCTCAAACTGGGGCAAACAAGATGACTGCTTTTAAATGCCTTTTACTGTCTAGATAAGTCAATGTGAAGCGGCATTAAAAGAAACTTTGTAGAAAGGCAGGAGTACTGGAAACGTAGGGCTGTACCTAGAACATAGGGAACTATTTTTATTAATACATTTCTTTGAAACTTTTGAACTTTGTTTCAGCTTTTGCTAAGTACAGGGGTAACGATTCAGGAATCCGTTACTCCTGTTTAGTTTCGCTGGTTCTGTAATTGGTCCGAATAACTTTGTAACTTTGTTTTTCTATAATGAATTTACAGTAACGAGATTAAATGAAACGTATGAGAAAACATTTACTGTCTCTTGGAGAGCTTTCAGTACCATGGAAGTTTTTACATACTCTGTCTCTTAAAAGAGACATATCTTTCTCCATACTCTGGAACCTGAAAGCAGGGTGATGATCACTTTTATTCTTATAATCCACTGAGTTTGGGTTTGACCTAGAAATTTGAGTTCGGAATATCTGAGCTTCTTATATATATCTCTTGATTTTCAGAGAGGAAGAGTTACAAATACTCTTACAAAGTAAGTCCCTCGTTGGCTGGAATTCCAAATGTGTTAAAATGTTAAGCATTTTCCCCTCATAGACTTTATTAACATGGAACACTAAATCAATCCCTGGATATTTATTGATTTTTGTGGGTTCCCCCCACACATACCCATTGTTGCATTTCTTTATATGGTCCTTAATTATATTGTTTTACTTAAGGATTTCTCTTTCTCCTTAATAATCAAATCCAGGTATAATAACTTAGAAGGCTTCTTTCAAAGGAAATAGTTTTCAGAAATATGTTAAGAATGCTTTATATTTTCAACAATATATTTATCTATGTACGAATAGTGTGTAGGTTGGGATTTCAGAGTTCCACTAATTGTTCCTACCTCTGGATTCTCATCCCTGTATATCTTTTCAAAGGTATTTTGTATATGGCAGCCTTGTATTTACAGATTATATTCTCTGTCCCACGAAGGCAAGGCCATGTGTCATTGTGTTAAGAATAGCTCAAATATGTTATTAAAATAACAGAAAATTAGTACATTATTTTTAAATAAATAATTTTAAAATGAAAATAGAGTGTAACAGACTTATTACAGATCTCTTCTTGGAATTGAGGGCAAGCCTGTAAGAGATCTCACCTTGGATATAAAGTAGAATAATATACTTTAAGGCAAAGAAGCCTAGCAAACTGGCACTCAGAGGTAAGGTGACTTGCTTGTGATGACTCAGTTCCTAGGTGCCAAGACACGGTTTGAACTGAAATTTCTCAAGTCTGTGCTCTTCCTTCTTACTGTGCTGCTTCCCACAGAAATGTCATTGGTTTAGCATCCTCTTATTGAGCACCCACCCACACAGCTCTTTGGTTTTCAAACTCCTTTCGAATAAAGGTAACGGAAAGAGCACTGGATTGGCACCCAGAAATTCCTTATTTTCTCTGTGTCCGTAAGCAGTAGTCTCTTCCTTGTTGCTGATTCGTGGAACGCTCATAAACCAATCTTTCCTCAGTCATAACGTGATCTCCCTCGCCCCCCCCCGCCCCCGCTCCGCGTTTCTTTGCAGCAGCTTTCATGTGGACATTAAGCATACCGAGTGTGGCGAAGTTTAGGTGGGGAACACAGGAAGTAAGGTTCAGGCTTGAAGGCTTGATTATCAGGCTTGATTATGACTGGCTCAAGTTTAGACTTGGACAAACCATTCAAGTTTTTCAACAAGAGCATAGTAAAAATCAAGTTTCAGAAAATGATGCTGGCAAACACATTTCTCTCGCTCGGTACTACTCTCGGAGGGTGCACTAGGACAGGATTTGTCAAGGACTCAGTCCGAACTATACTGCCGTTGAAGTTTTGGGAAAAACGGGGTTCTTTGAAGGCGGAGTTAAAGCAAACATCCACTTATTACTTTAATCATTCAGCAAACGTTTACTAGGCGACAAACTTAAGCCCAACTTTTCATTCTTAAACTTGAAGCCCATCCTCTCAGCCTCGCTACTTTTTCCTGTCCTAGTTCGGGAACCTTTGCACCGGAAAGCAGCCGCAGTAGTTGCCGCTGGGTCGATCCCGCGCCTGGAGCTAGTTCTGGGGGTGACCCCGCCCACCGGAAGTCCCTGGAGGGGCGGGGCCTCGGCGAGCGCGCGTTTCTCGGCCCAGGGAGGCGCGTGCGTGCGTGCGTGCGTGCGTCCTTGCGTGCGTGCGCCTGTGCAAGGGTGGGCGGAGCTGAGGAGAGCTGCAGCCCCGCCCCGCCCCGCCCTTCGGAGCCCAGCCAGCCTCGCGCCTGCGAGCGGACCCGTGAGGGTTGCTCGGTGCAGCTGACGGATGTCGGGGACCGCCGCGCCCGGACGCCGGACACACTCTCCGGCCCGAGGACAAGGTTTGGGGGACAAGCACGCATTTTCGCACACTGGACTTTTTCTTACCGTTTTCCAAGTATTAGTGGTTTCCTGCAAGACGCACCTTCCCGAAATAGTGCGGTGCTTTAGCGTGACGTTCCTTCCGTGCCAAGCGATGTATTAAACTTGGACCTTCTAAGCTACCCCGTTCTTGATCGCGCCAAGCTCTTCATAGGCTCGTTATAGCGTGGCTTGTTAGCAGACAAACAAACAGCTATCCTAAGTCCTTTGAGGAAAACTGGCCCGCGCAGACTCCCCAGATGTCAATTCAAAGAATGTCGACGACCTTTTAGGTAACACGTAAGGTTTGACTCAGTTTAGATCTAGACGGGATTTGTAGATGCTTGGGAAGACACTGGGTTGAGTTTTTCCTTTATTACAAAACAAAAACTTTTCCCTTTGTTCCATGAAAATAGTTTTTTGTTCTTTGTTTTAAAGCAGCTCCAATGCATTCACGAATATCTGGAAAATACAAGAGAGCAAAAGAAAACGAAACGAAAACCATCCAGAGTTCCATTACCCAAACTGAACCAAAATTCATGTATGGGCCTATTGGGGCCTATTTCCACGTGAAATATTTCTTGTACTCCTGTATGAAATATTTCTTGTACTCCTGTATGGAATGTGATAGTTTGCTTTTCCAGGTAACATGCCTATCAATTTTTTTTTTTTTTTTTTTTTTTGCGGTAGGCGGGCCTCTCACCGCTGTGCCCCCTCCCGTGGCGGAGCACAGGCTCCGGATGCGCAGGCTCAGCGGCCATGGCTCACGGGCCCAGCCGCTCCGCGGCGTGTGGGATCTTCCCGGCCCGGGGCACGAACCCGCGTCCCCTGCATCGGCAGGCGGACTCTCAACCGCTGCGCCACCAGGGAAGCCCTATGCCTATCAAGTTTTACATAATTCTAGCTTTAGTAAATGTCTTCGTAACTACACGATGGCCCTTTCCTTTGTTACTGGGTGTCCAGTAGGGTCAGTGTTGCTCTGTTGTGTGTGACTGATGAGGCAGTGACTCCAGTGGTGTTCAGAACGTGACCATTCAGGTCAGGAAGACCTGGGCTTCACCACGTGTTTAACCTTTGGAGCCTCACTTTACACCTCAGTAACGTGGGGGTAATAGTTCCCATCATGTCGGATTATTACAAGAATTAAATGAAATAATGAGTGAAAGTCCCTGGAGCATGTATTGATAAATACTAGCTATTTCTATAGGCAAGGTTTTTTTTTTTTTTTAAGTTTGTTTCTTTTGTTCTGATTTTTTTGTTTAGTTCCAGATTTTGTATGTGGTTACATACAATTGCTACATTGGGTGTAAGGGGTTTTATACACAGCTTTTCATAATTTTATTACATAATTAACACATAAATAATACATAAATTAGAAGCACTTTTTGCAGTAAGAAAAAATGAAAACTGTAATCCTACCCCCTGTAGATAATTACTATTCACATTTTATAATGGGGCTACCTAGCCTTTCTCACTTTTTTATACTTGTATTCGTATATTAATGACATTTTAAAAACTGCAATTGCATTATGAACGCAGTCTCATAACGGGCCAAGGATAGCGAAGAGGCCAGTGTGGAGAGAGTGCAGTGATTACAGGAGTAGGAAGTAAAGCTGGAAAGGGAGTTTGTAGGATTTGGATTTCACTTAAAATTTATTGGACAGAGTAAGTGCAGGGTTGAAGGATGGCATAATTTATTTTAGAATGTTTTCTTGGCTGCTCCAAGGAGCTAGACAGCCGGGGACCTGGGGAGGAAAGGTGGAATCCAGTTAGGAGTGTAACTCAGTAATCCTGGTGAGTGGAGGTGGTGGCTTAGAACAGGGTGAAAGTGGGAAAAAGTGGTTGGATTCTGGATATATTTTGAAAGGACAAGCTGTAGAATTCACTGATGGATTGGATGTGGGGTGTGAGAGACGGTGACTTAAAGGTATTTTGGCTTGAGCAGATATAATGCAATTGCCACTTAGAGCAGATTTAATTGGTGGGGATTGGGGGCAAATGAAGAGTTCTGTTTCAGTCCTATTATGATTTCAGAGTCTATTAGATGTCTAATTGTAAGTGGGGTCTTAAAGACTTCAATTATTATTGTCCATTTTCCCCTTCATTTCTGTCAGTTTTTGCTACATATATTTTGGTTCTTTGTTATTAGGTTCACGCATGTTTATAAACATTATATCCTATTGGATTGACACTTTTATCATTACAAAATGTCCCTCTTTTTCTGTAGTATTTTGTCTGACATTAGCACAGTCATTCCCACTTTCTGTGGTTGCTGCTTGCATGATTTTTACTATGAAATCAAGTATATCTCTGTAGACAGCATGTAGTTGGGTCTTGTTTTTTAAAATCTATTCTAATCTCTACCTTTTGATTAGAGCTTGTTTAATCCACTCGCATTCAATGTTATTGACATAGTTGGATTTATGTCTATGATTTTACTTTTCTGTATGTCTCATGTCTTATTGTTCCTTTGTCCCTCCTTTACTGTTTTCTTTTGAATCAAGTGAATATTTTCTAATGTAGCAGTTTAATCTCTAAGTGATTTTTTTTCCCACTATTTTAGTTATTTCCTTTGTGGTTGCTCTAGGGCTTACCACATACATCTTAACTTACCAGAATTAGCTCCAAATTTGTACTAACGTAATTCCAATGAGATTAAAAACCTTACTCCAGTATAGGTTTGTTCTATTTGCCTATTTTTTGTGGTATAATTATTATATATATATTGTATCTATAAATGTTACAAACCCAACAGTACATTGTTATGATGATTACTTTATATCTTTTAAGGAAACTGAGAGAAGAAAGGAAAGCAATACATATTTACAATTGACCCTTGAACAACACTGTGGATCCACTTATACGTGGATTGTTTTCAATAAATACTACAGTACTACATGATCCGTGCTTGGTTGAATTCATGGATGCAGAACCTTGGATATGGTGGGCAAACTGTAAAGTTATAACACGTTTTCAACTGCGAGGGGGGTCAGTGCCCTTAACACCACATTGCTCAAGGGTCGACTGTATAGCTTTTATTATGCATGACCTTCTTATTTATCATTTCTGGTTCTCTTTATTTCTTGTTTTTGTGGATCCAAGTTACCACCTGGAGTAATTTCTTTAGCTCAGTACAGCCTTGCTTCTACCCACCTCCTTTGTACTGCTGTGAGCAAATATGTTACATTTCTATTCTATATGTTATAGACCCAACAATGCATTTTATTATTTATATACATAAAATGTATTGTTTTATACAATTGCTTTTTTTATGCATCTTAAAAACAACTTTATTGAGGTATAATTTGCATATCATAAAGTCACCCATTTTAAGTGCACACTTCAGTGATTCTTAGCGAATTTACATAATTGTGACCCATCAGCATAAGCCAGTTTCAGAGCATTTTCATCACCCCTGTGATATCTCCTCATGCCCACTGGCAGTCACTCGCCATTCCCACCCCTGGTCCCAAGCGACCATTAATATACTTTCTTTCTCTATGGATTTGTCTTTTCTCGGCAATCATTGTCTTTTTCTTTTTCAATTTTATAGTACATTCTCAATTTTGTACAACTACTACCTCTGTCTAGTCCCAAATATTTTCATCACTCCAGAATAAAACCTGTCCCCAATAAGCTGTTTGTCCCCATTCCCCTATCCACCCAGCCCCTGGCAACCACCAGTCAGCATCCTGTTGCTATGGATTCATCTATTTTGGATATTTTATCTATATGGAATAATAGATTATGTGACCAGTTGTATCTGTCTTCTTTTACTTGTTTTAGAGGTTGATTCACATTGTAGTATGTATCAGTACTTCATTTCTTTCTATGGAGGAATAATATTCGATTGTATGAATATATACAATTGTTTTTTAAATCTCTTAAGAGAAGAAACAAAAATGCATTTATGCTGTCTTTTGTAATTACCTAATTACCAGTGCTGTTTGTTTTTATGTGTTGATTCAGATTACTGTCTGTGGTCACTTTCTTTTAGCCTAAAGAACTTCCTTTAGTATTTCTTGTAGGGTGGGACTGCCAGCAGCAAATTCTCAGTTCTTGTTTATCTGGAAGTTTCTTTATTTCATCTTCATTTTTGAAAGATAACTTTTTAGATATACTATTATTGGTTGACAGGTTTTTATTTGACCCTTTTTTTAAAAAAAATTGTTTATTTTATTTTTGGCTGTGTTGGGTCTTCGTTGCTGCGCACAGGCTTTCTCTAGTTGTGGTGAAGGGGGGCTACTCTTCATTGCAGTGCGCAGGCTTCTCACCGTGGTGGCCTCTCCCGTTGCGGAGCACGGGCTCTAGGCGCACGGGTCTCAATAGCTGTGGCACTTGGGCTCAGTAGTTGTGGCTCGCAGGCTCAGTAGTTGGGGCTCGTGGGCTCTAGAGCGCAGGCTCAGTAGTTATGACGCACAGGCCCAGTTGCTCTGCGGCATGTGGGATCCTCCCGGACCAGGGCTCGAACCCGTGTCCCCTGCATTGGCAGGTGGATTCTTAACCACTGCACCACCAGGGAAGCCTGTTTGACCCTTTTGAATATGTTATTACTCTGCCTCCTGCCTTCCATTGTTTCTGCTGAGAAACCTGCTGTTAATCTCATTGAGGTTAACTTTTTTTGGGCCACACCGCATCTTAGTTCCCCAACCAGGGATCAAACCCATGCCCCCTGCAATGGAAGCTTGGAGTCCTAACCACTGAACCACCAGGGAAGTCCCAGTGTCCCCTTTAAATGATGAATTGTTTTTCTCTTGCTGCTTTGAAGGTTTTCTCCTTGTGTTTGGCTTTCAGCAATTTTACTGTGATGTGCTAATATGTGGATCTCTTTTGCATTTATTCTACTTGGAGTTCTTTGTTCTATGGCTTTTCAATAAATTTGGGAAGCTTCCAGCCATTATTTCTTCCAATATTTTTCTGCTCCTTTTTCTTCTCTCTCTGGCCATCTCCTTACATGTATGTTGGTGTGCTTTAGAGTGTCACACAATCCTAAGGCTCTGTTCATTCTTTCAAAAATTCTTTTTTCTCTCTGTTTTCTGATTGCATAATTTCTATTGATCTATTGTCAAGTTTACTAATTTTTTTTTTCTGCCAGTTCCAATCTACTGTTGAGCCCCTCTAATGAAGTTTTCATTTCAATTATTGTATTTTCAACTCCGGAATTCCCACTTGTTTTTTAAAAATAATTCCTCTTTATTGATATTCTGTCTTCGATGTGACATTGTCATCAGACCTTACTTCTTTAACCACGTTTCCTTTAGTTCTTCGAACATGTTTACAGTGGCAACTTTGAAAGCCGTTGTTAAGTCCAACATCTAGTTACTCTCACAGTTTCTATTGCCTGCTTTCTTCCCATGGTGTGGGGTCATACTTTCCTGTTTCTTTGCATGCCTTGTAATCTTTTGCTGGAAGTTGGCATGTTTTAGCAACTCTGGTTACTGGTTTCCACCCTTCTCCAGTCTTGTTATTATTATATGCTTGTTCGTTTGTTTAGTGACTCAGTTATTCTAGTGAAGTCTATTCCTTCCTCACCCCATGCTGTGTGAAGCCTCTGGTGTTGCTCCTGAGGGAGTGCAGCCTTGCGGATTCCTACAGTCGCTCTGGGATGACAGTGGTTTTGGAAAGTTTCCCTTTGCCTGTTTCTTGTACTGGCCATACCCCGGTGTGTTAAGCTCCACTAGGTGCTGGCTGACTGCTGTATTGTTTTCAACATTACCCTGGGGCATAAATTGGTCCACAGACTAAACCAATCAAATTCAGGGACATTTAACAGGATACTTTCTAAGGTCACTGTCTGAGATTTGACTGAGATCTGACTCAAGGTGGGTTCCTACCACCAGTCTCTATCCCTGGTTCTCTTACAAACGGCTGGCCTACAGTTTAACCTCCATATGCAATGATTCTACCGATCTCCTCCGGGTTGTCTTTCCCCACATCCTCCGCTGTTTCTGAGAGTATCTGGAAGCTCGAACTTCCTCTCCTCTGTTGCAGATGAAGCCAGTTCTTTTGGGAGGAGATGAGAAGCTGTCTGTTTTACAGCCTCCTGTAGCCTCCTGGCAAAGTCTCTGATCCAGGACTCTGGAGCTGGGAGTGGGGCAGTGACACGCCTCTCTCTGAGTGACACTGTGTTAGGGGCTGGGCACTCGGCGGAAGGGGACAACGGTAGCCACAGGTCCTCTCCTCCCAGTACCTCTGCCTTGGGACCATGGCAAAGGCAGTCAGGGCCCCAGTATTCTCAGTGGTGCCACACTTGAGGCGTAAAGCCTTCGGTTCACAAACGGGAGCTGGGCAGAAGAAAGTCCTCTCCTCTTGGCTGCATCCTCCTGGAACTTAGCCTGAGGAACAGGGAGCTGGGGGCAGAATGAGAAAGGCTGACAGCTCCAGAAGATGGCCCTCTGCCTGGGAGCTGGGGGACAGGTAGCCCCGTGTTTTGGGTGACACCAGGCTGGGGTGGAGTTTCTGTCTCTCTGATTTGGGAGGGTGTGAAGGAGGGAGCAGGTGTTGGTTCAAATACCACAAACTCTTGCTGATTTTACCAAATTATAGTAGATTTTCTTTTTTTTTTTTTAAAGATGTTGGGGGTAGGAGTTTATTTATTTATTTATTTATTTTTGCTGTGTTGGGTCTTTGTTTCTGTGCGAGGGCTTTCTCTAGTTGCGGCGAGCAGGGGCCACTCTTCATCGCGGTGCGCGGGCCTCTCACTATCGCGGCCTCTCTTGTTGTGGAGCACAGGCTCCAGATGCGCGGGCTCAGTAGTTGTGGCTCACGGGCCTAGTTGCTCCGTGGCATGTGGGATCCTCCCAGACCAGGGCTCGAACCCGTGTCCCCTGCATCGGCAGGCAGATTCTCAACCACAGCGCCACCAGGGAAGCCCCTAGTAGATTTTCTTGAATGAATGTTTCTTCATTTGCTGCATGCCCTTAGGATAATTTCCAGAGACTATAAGTGATTGTTTTAAATACCTTTTATCAGGTTTGCTGGGGAGTGGGTTCATGGAACTCCTCACACTGCAATGCCAGTTAAATGTCTAACTGTAGATGTGAAGTAGGCAGTGGATAGACAGGTCTGGAGTTCAAGGGTGAAAGTAGAGCTGGAGATAGACATTCTGGAGACATGGCGTGTGCATGCATTTTAAGAATGAGATTGACCAAGCTCACTTAGGTTCTGGGCAAGAAGGTAGATGGAGAAGAGTGTAGGCAAGGTTTTAAAGGCCATGCTTATTTAGGGTGATTGGCAGTAAGCGTTATCACTTAGGTGCCATTAGAGAAAAAAACGTTAAAGTCACATAAAGAGTTAGGAGACATTTAACAATTTCCTTAACTGCTCTGCAGCTAAGTAATAGCGTGTGGCCTTGAGTGAGTTGTATAATCTCAGTTTCCTCGACTAAAATGAAGGAGTGGAGCTAGGTGATGACGAGAGCCTCATTGTACCTTCCAACTGCAGCCTATTATTCTTTAAAATTGGATAACTACACATTCTTACTTTCTCAAATTCCAGGTACTTATATAAATTCCTGTACTCAGTGCTGGCAAGAGTTTGGTAAAATGGGCTTGCTTATACACTGCTGGTAGGAATGAATTTAAGTAATGTGCTTCAAGATCCTTACAAATGTCAATGCCATTTGCCCCAGTAACTCCTCTTTCAGGGCTTCCCTGGTGGTCCAGTGGCTAAGACTCGGCGCTCCCAATGCAGGGGCCCAGGTTCGATCCTTGGTCAGAGAATTAGATCCCACGTGCCACAACTAAGAAGTACTCCAGACTTTTTAATATTCACTGTAGGTCTTTACGTGACTGATCAAACTAGAATTTTGATGTATATGTCACTTCTCAGTGACTTCAGAACCTTTTTGAAGTTTAGGGAAAGATGATTTAATTTTTCAGATAAAATTACCTTCTAAGATCTAGGTAAGGTCTGCCTAGAAGGCAAAGCATTTTGTATTAAAAAATTCTTTTTATGTTGCAGTTGCGAACACAGCAATTTGTGCAGTAGATCTCTGTATGCTATGTTCTTCAGTAAGTGAATGGATAAACAAACCGTTGTACATCAGTACAACAGAATACTATTCCAGGATAGTGAGAAATGAATTATCGTGCCACAAAAAGACATGGAGGGATCTTAAATGCACGTAGCTGAGTAAAAGAAGTCTGAAAAGGCTGAATAGTGTATGATTCCAACTATATGACGCTCTGTAAAAGGCAAAACTATGGAGACAGTGGTTGCCAGGGGCCCAAGGGGAGGGAGAGATGAATAGGCTGAACACAGAGGATTTTACAAGAGTGATACTATAATGGTGGACACATGTCATTGTACATTTGTCCGAACCCATAGAACACACAACACCAAAAGTGAACCCTAAAGTAAACTATGCACTTTAGTTAATAATGTATCAACCTTGGTCCATTAATTGTAATGAATGTAGCACACCTATTTAGGACGTTAATAGTAGGGGAAACTGAGATGGGGAGAGAGGGAGTGTACGATAACATTCTGTACTCTCTGCTCCGTTGTATGTAAACCTAAAACTCTCATAAATAAAGTCTAGTTTTTAAAAAGCTCAGCTGTCAAATTTGTGAGGTAGACCTCTGTATGTTTTGAGTGTGTGGGGGAGGTGTCTTTGTATACAGGGTGGAGTCACAGATAACTAGGTGTCATTTCAGCAACATTTTTCCCCTCCACATTTACAATAGATTGGGTTTTTTTTTCTTTGCGGTACGCGGGCCTCTCACTGCTGTGGCCTCTCCCGTTGCGGAGCACAGGCTCCGGACGCACAGGCTCAGCGGCCATGGCTCACGGGCCGAGCCGCTCCGCGGCACGTGGGATCTTCCCGGACCGGGGCACGAACCCGCGTCCCCTGCATCGGCAGGCGGACTCTCAACCACTGCGCCACCAGGGAAGCCCTACAATAGATTGTTTTTAAAGTTGTGTGCCTTGTAGTGAAAATTTAACACCCAACTGTATGTCAATCATATCTCAATAAAACTGGGGAAAAAAAGGATTTAACACAGCCTTTTAAAATACCTTCTTATACGTTCTTTTCTCTTTTTTTTTCTATTCATAGGTAAGTCTGTGTTGTTAAATTAATGAATCTGAATTTACATTCCAGTACATTTCCTGTGATCCTGACATTTACCAGAGGAAAGCATTATGTCCAAATCCTTTTTCCTAGGGTTCCTAGGGGAAGACTTTGAAGCTCAAGTTGCAAGCTTGGGAGAAATACTTTCCTTAGAGACGTGTGGGTGCAAGCTTTGCCAGGTCACAAGCAACACAAAGGACGCCTCTGGAGCCACATCTTAATTTCCTGTTGAATGATAGGTGCCAGTACGGTTTTGAACCAGAAATGAAAATCGACTCAGATGAAAACTTCAAATTTTAGAATGCAGATTAGTCAGAAAACAAACAAAATCTGGAAAGGATACCTTTTCTGTTACCAACGTATGTGCTCCCAGGCCTAAATTCTGTGTCAGATCCTAACCCCGGGTGGTCACAGCGACAGTCTTCGTGGGCCCATTAATCAAGCATGCTGAAGAAGCTGGACAGTTCCTGCTAATGGGCCTTTCTCTCCTGTGGCTAATGTCCTCTGAGCTAAAATCAGGTAGGTAAGATAGAAAGACCTGGCCTGAGTGCTTTATAGCTGTTGGCTTATGCTGAAGTTCTACTATACAATCTCAGAACCTTGGGAGAATTCAGTGTCCAAAGTTGTTTCAAAATGAGAACTGATAAAAGTCAGAAAAGAAGGAAGAAATGACAATCGAGCTTACCTCTTAAAATGTTGTGATGAAAGAAGCCTTCTATGTAGCCTATTTTAGACCACAGTTGTCCTAACTTACGTTGTAAATGTCAAAAGAGACCTTTTGGATTTACGCGTTTCTGTTGTAACTGAGATCTAAGTAGAACTTAATGGGAAGACAGTTTTCACAGTTTTTCGCATGCTACGAAAAGTAATCATCAGTGCTTGATAGGGAAAAGGTTTTCTTGACACAAAGTGATTGGGGGAAACATAGGAATCAGTCATCACAGAAAGGAGTCAGTCATCAGTGTTTTTTAAATTGTCCACAGTGTTTGGCTTTCTGTGAAGCTGAACACGTTAGAAATCTCAGGAGACTTCTCGCTATGATAACTTAAGTCTCTGAACAGTCATTTTTATGGAAAGTTTAGAGCATTTCTTTTTGGTTGTTGCTGTTCTTATTCACTCGGATGAAATTCAGAAAATCGTATTTTGGATGTGAACAGTCGCGGCGCCTGTGTTTCCTTGTGCAGCTGGTTACTATTCGCCTTTTGCAGCTTGCAAAATTTCAGGCAGTTTGATATAATTCAGTATAATCAAAGAGTGTTGGAATAGAAAATGATTTTCTAGTGTATGCATTATATTGTCTCCTCTTAATGTCTGTTTGAATATATGTCCATAATTTTGAAGAGTTAAAAACTTTTCTACGTATCTTGACAAGCCTGCAGTCTATTAGCCATTAGGGCACAGTGGCGAAGAATACGGTTTGGTGTCACTGCCTTGATGGGTATTAGGGTGCCAGCAGTTTTACCACCTTTGATTTTGTACCATCAGTACAGCATCGACACAGCCAAAAACGCAGACGGCATCTCAGTGTTGTTATGAAAGTAGTTTTGACATTGTAGACCCTATGAAAGGCATCTGGAAACCCCCAATGATTTGCGGACCACACTTGGAGAACTGCGACGGTAGTTAGAAAAGTTAGTTAAATAGACAGACTAGAATAGGGAGGGATGACACCGTGCATTGGCTGACACTGCCAGGGGAGGGTTCCAGCCCCCGGAGGGCAGCGAAACTCATCACTGGTATCAGAGTCTCCAAGGAAAACACAGTGCGCTCTAGTGCTGGATGGACCAACACTTTTACTGGTGTGGAGAAGAGACAGAGGAAGATCAGCTCCAGTAAACAGTGTGTGTTGCTCTCCCACGGCCAGCAGTTCCCCACCCCAGCCGAGGCAGGACAAACGGCCTGCACGCATCTCTCTTGGGCTGCAGCAGAAGGACCCGGTCCCTCCCCGAGGAGTCTGAAATACTGAAAGTCTGCGGGTTATCCAGACACCCACCGGAGCGGAGCAAAGGAGCCCACAGTGAGCCTGAAACAGGGAAATACATCCCACACAAGGCCGTAAAAGACCGGGCTGTGTGGGCTCTTTCCCTTGGTGAGGAAGTATCCAGGGAGCGAGCGAGGTCGAAGGGCCGTGGGCAGGAGATAGCCTTTCCTGGCAATTATGTGTGATCTGTTCCCACACCAGTCTTACCTACTGCTTCTCTTTATCTAACCTCATCCAGTTGCTTTCCTTCCTTTTTTTTGGTCAAATTATTTTGCCTTCATGTGTTCTGTAATGTTTTCTCACTTGAAAATTATTATAAAATTTAATCGTGGGCTTCCCTGGTGGCACAGTGGTTGAGAGTCCGCCTGCCGATGCAGGGGACACGGGTTCGTGCCCCGGTCCGGGAGGATCCCACGTGCTGCGGAGCGGCTGGGCCCGTGAGCCATGGCCGCTGAGCCTGCGCGTCCGGAGCCTGTGCTCCGCAACGGGAGAGGTCACAACAGTGAGAGGCCCGCGTACCAAAAAAAAAAAATTAATCATATAGATGTTTGCTTTTAAAAATTAATAGTGGAGGAAATGAGGCCTCATTTAAAAATTATAACCAACTAGCAGTCAATCCAAAGTAGCAAGTAAGTGCTGGATAGCTACCTATTACAGGTGTCCTCAAGACTGAAGAAAGGATAAAATCAAAACTTCCGGGACTCATGCCATCTTTGTATCTGGGGGGCATGTCGTCGCTTCCAGTCACTGCCCCCTCCTCTTATTTTCTGCCTACTTAGAGCCTTTCGCCACTTTCACAAACTATTTGGAGTAAATAATGCTGAATCCTGCCTACTTTGGGTGCTTGTTAAACTGGTGACCGACTTCCTGTTGTCGATAGGCTTATCAATGGAGAATGCAAAAGGCAGAGAGATCCGCTACAGAATGGGATTATTTCTCCACTAGTTCTACATGGGGAGTATTCCTGTGTTTTTCTCATTCTTGCAAGAGACAACGGCTACTAGACTCGCCCTTTTCACTTCACTGGAGGGACGTTCTCACCTCTCTTGAGGGCACCTCTGGTGTACCCTGCTAGAAGGAAGTCACCTGTTTCCTCTGGTCAGTGGGCACTGCCTCAAGTTATAAGTTCTAGGTAGTATTCTGGGGAGAATTTGAATTGCTTTGGATTAACTGTCCTAATGTGTAAGAATGGCTGGTAAACTCTGAAATGGTATACACTGGAGAGGTGCCAGTGAGATGATTTGTAATTTTTAACTACACGTAAGTTCATTCATCTTGCCAGGGACGAAACTTACAGATGTCAGATTATAAATATTACTGCGACAAGAAACCATCTCTAGACTATCTGAAACATTCTGCTGTGCCTTACTCATCTTATTTGGGTAACATGAGCGGTTTCCCTAAACACACAAGTCATGTGAAAAGTACTTTGCAATCTGTAAGTGTATGTACAAATAATAGTTACTGGAAGGTAATAAAGTAAGAGGAAGACATGAGAGGAAAGAGGAAAACATAAGAGAAAGAGGAAGACATGAGAACAAGGGTAAAACACTTGCAAGAAAGAGGAGGCTGCCTAACACACAGACATGAGGGTGATGTGACTATGCAAGGGGACTTTGATCTTCAAGACAGGATTTCCGTCTTTCAGTGTTGCTCCCTTTTATAAGCTGTAACTTGGTTCTTGTGCTTTTTTCATCCATACAGGACTTAGTTTTGATAGGATATATATGAATCTGTAAATATATAGGTACAGATTTATATTGTATCTGTACTAACTACAATTCATAGAGTTAAAATGAGTATTTCTGATTGGTCTTCATTATCATTTTGAAGATTACAGATCATCTAAATATACTATATATATTCCTGAACTTTTTTTTTGACAGATAAAAATTTGCCTGAGATTCCCAAGCATCTCAATGCCCATACCCACAATTGCTACTCACATTTGTCCAATGAATGTGAAGAAAACAAAACAAAATAACGACAGCAACAAGATTGCATCAATATGCAAGTGACTTGCTGTTAATAGGTAAACTAGAAACCATGGAAAACTATAAAGTGAAAAATAAGTTATCTATGATCCTACCACCAAGAAATAGTCCCTATATTAACATTTTGATATTTCCTTCCAGTCCCTCTTTTTCTGGCGTTTTCCTTAAAAACAGTTTTTTGGGTTTTTTAGATCTAAAGTGACACGTAGGTTATTTTTAGTCAGTTAAGATTTAGGTAGAACCAGTGAAGGAGGGCAAAACTTAATGGATGAAATAAAAAAGCTTTAAAACTTTTAAATTAAAATATTCTGTATTACTATTTAGAAAACAGACCTTGAATTTAGACATAGAAGTACAGAACCACACTCCCCCAACCGTATACTTTCTTGCCTTTTAATCAGTATATTTTATGAATATACTGACAACATCCTGAGGTGTATGAAAATACAGAAACTCAGACCCTGCTACAGTTGATCCTCTGTGTCTGCAGGTTCTGCATCCATGAAGATTCAACAATATTTGGGGGGGAAATTCCAGAATGTTCCAAAAAGCCATACTCGAATTTGCTGCACATTGGCAGCTATTTACAAAGCCTTTACATTGTATTAGGTATTATAAGTAATTTAGAGACGATTTAAAGTATACTGGAGGATGTGCGTAGGTTATATGCAAATATCATGCCATTTTATATAAGTTACTTGAGCTTCCATGGATTTTGGTATCTGAGGGGGCCCTGGAACCAATCCCCTGTAGATACCAAGGGACGGTTATAATTATTTTTCACTTTATTGCTACTAACATATTTTAGAAGGTTTTGAAATACTATAATAGTTGTTTTTCAGGTATTCATAAACATATTTTACACCATAATATGTGTCTTTCACAGAAGCTTTCAGTTTACTTCTTGGTGTTCTCATAACATTCTTCAACCCTTTCTATATAATTTTTTGTTTGGATTAGCTCCTCTCTTTGGAAAACCTTGCAATAGAAGGAGGATGGACCCCACCCAGAAACTGGTTCTGATGTTGAGACGGATGACGCCACCATCACACCAAGTGAGTATGGAAAAGCTTATTTACTGAAACTGTCTATAAAACAGAAAATCAGGGACATAGAAAATAGACTGGTGGTTGCCAAGGCGGAGGGGGTGGGGGAGGGTAGGAGTGGGAGTTTGGGATTAGCAGATGCAAACTGGTATATATAGAATGGATAAACAAGGTCCTACTGTATAGCACAAGCAACTATATTCAATATCCTGCGATAAACCATAATGGAAAAGACTATGAGAAAGAATGTATATATATATGCATAACTGAGTCACTTTGCTATACAGCAGTAATTAACACAACATTGTAACTATACTTCAGTAAAAAATAAATTTAAAAAAAGTTTATTTACATAGTCAGGTTTTCTGGGGCGAGCAGCCGCTGGCTCCCAGCCTGGTTTGAAAGTGGCTCAAGAGAGCAGGGGAGGGCGACTGCCTTGGTTTGGCGTAGGGTTCCCACGACCCAGCCTGGGCTTGTGTGGTTTGAACTTGCACCAAAGTAGGAGCATTCGATGCTCTCATCAGCTTGCTCAGATGTGGGGCACAGGGGAGGGATATGGGAGGGGGGCTTGGACACTGTAGTCAAACATGGAAATTGGAATCAGACTGTGTATGCCAAATCTACCTTCCTGACCGTTTGTGTAAATAGTTTTGAGGAATCTATTTTCTGTAGCATAGTTTAGGAGAATGATAACAATGTAATGTTACAATGTTACAATGATGGTAGCTGACATGTATACTTACTGTGTGCCAGACACTGTAAAGACTGCTTTACACATATTAGTTCATTTAATCTTATAATCAGTCTATGCAGTAGGCAATAGTATCTTCATTCTACAGATGAAAAATCTGCAAACAGAGAGGTTAGGTAATTTTCCTAAGCTCACATAGCTAGTGAGTGGCAGAGACGGGATTTGAAAACAAGTAAAGACAAATTACCTTTAATTCTTTTTTCTTTCTGATTGTTTGCACTGGCCTCCAATATTCCATGTTAATTAAAAAGATTTTAAGAATAATGAACTTTGAATCACTTCCAATTTGTCTGTGTGAATTAGAGCAAATTTTGGGTCCCGGGAAATGCTCTTCCAAGGGAACATGTATTTCTGCTTCTTTAATTTAAAAACTTAGGGACATACCATTCCTACTAAATGATCCCGCACAGTTATAATTTTGTCCCTTTTTCATTGTGTTAGGATATTATACACATCTCTCTATTATTTTAATAGAATTAGATTTCAGAAGACATGAAAGAGGGAATACAACTGCCCACATCTTTAATTAGTTTGTACTGTCCTTGAGTTGGTAATTTATGGAGGAAAAAACTGGTACAGACTTTTATCTTCTTAGTGATGTGATTTTTTCTCACTAATCTCCTTAACGATCTTTTTTCTGCTCTTTTAAATGTTTAGCTAATTGCTATCTAAATATCACTCGTGGGAAGTTTGTTACTTTTATCTCTGTGACTTAAGATATAATATTTGGTTAGAAAGGTGGTTGATAATAGTTTTTAGGTAAATACATTTCTAGTAGAGACTTTTAAAATAATAATTTAACTTTTCTAAACTAATCAGGAAGTGCTTTGAGAACTTAAAAAGCATTGCTGAATACAGCTGACTGCTTTTAGGAGAGCATCTTATTTTAACTGTTCAGGCTGCTTTGAAACATTTTTTATTTCAATGCCCTTCTAAAGTCAATATTAACTATATGCGACTCATTGCATTTTTTCTTGAAATCTGTTATAAAACAATTTCTTGCATAGGAAATGTACTTTCAGTAAAGGGAACAGTTTTTTTCTTTGATGTTTTGTTTTAGACATTGTGTGGTTTTAGCTTGTCCGGGTGATTTTTTTCATTATGGTGTGAGATAAGAGTCAAGGGTCCTTTTTTTTTTTTTTTAAGTCTATCACATGGATTTCCAGTTGTTCCAACACCATTAAGTTACCTTTGTCTTTGTGCTGAGAAATCAAATGGCCGTATATGCATGGGTATAGTTTTGAACTGCCTGTTCTTTTCCATCGGTCAACATTTCTATTCCTACACCAATTCTGCACTGCCTTAATTACTGTATCTTTGCAGCAAGTGTTGACATTAGGTGGTATAAGATGTCCAACTTTGTTATTTTTCAAAATTGCTTGGCTATTCTAGGTCCTTTCCATTTCCACTCCCACATGAATTTTAGAATCTGTCAATTTTTACTTGTCTGAGAAACTGTTTACTTCTCCTTCCCTTTTTTAAAATAGTTTTTAAAAATTGTGGTAAAATATACATAATTTTTATCATCTTAACTATTCATAAGTGTAAATTCAGTGGCATCACTTACATCCACAATGCTGTGTACTCATCACCACTATCTGCACCCAACATAGACTCTATTCCCGGGAAATACCAACTCCTCCTTTTCTC
>NW_020171817.1:3019553-3074511 GCF_003031525.2 Neophocaena asiaeorientalis asiaeorientalis
CAACCTCTTTTCTGATTTTTGTCTGTGAAGTGCCTATTCTAGCTACCTCGTCTCAATGGAATCATACAATATCTGTCCTTCTGTGTCTGGCTTATATCACTTAGTGAGACCTCATGGATATCTTCAAGGTCCATCCATGTTGTAGCATATATAAGCATTTAATTCCTTTTTATGGCTGAATAGTATCCCTTTGTGTAATATATACACCACACTTTGTTTATCCATTCATTTATTGATGGACACGGTTGTTTCCACCATTGAGAATAGTGCTGCTGTGAACATGGGTGTGGAGATGCCTGTTTAAATCCCTGCTTTCAAGCGTTTTGGATATACAGTTGACCCTTGAATGCAGGAGTTAGGGGTGCTGACCCTCCTACAGTTGAAAATCAGCATCTAACTTTATTTTACTTTATTTTTTTAAATAGGTGCAAAGTTTATTTTATATTTTTCAATATATTTTTTTTTAATATTTTATTTTATTTTGGAGTGTAGCCGATTAACAATGCTGTGATAGTTTCAGGTGCACAGCCAAGGGACCCAGACATACATATATGTGTATCCGTTCTCCCCCAAACTCCCCTCCCATCTATTTTTTAAAAAATATTTATTTATTTATTTGGCTGCATTGGGTCTCAGTTGCGACATGCGGGCTCTTTGTTGGGGCGTGCGGGCTTCTCGCTAGTTGTGGCTCGCGGGCTCTAGAGCACATGGGCTTAGTTGCCCAGCGGCACGTGGGATCTTAGTTCCCCAACCAGGGATCAAACCTGCGTCCCCTGCATTGGAAGGCGGATTCTTAACCACTGGACCACCAGGGAAGTCCCAGCTTCTAACTTTATAGTCAGCTCTCCATATCAGTGATTCTATATCCTTGAATTCGACCAACGATGGATCGTGTAGTACTGTAGTATGTATTTATCGAAAAAAATAAATTTCAATTTATTATACTCCACAAGTAAGTGGACGCTTGCAGTTCAAACCTGTGTTGCTCAAGGGTCAACTGTATACCTAGGAGCAGAATTCCTAGGTCATATGGTAATTCTATATTTAACTTTTTGTGGAACTGCCAAGCAATTTTCCACAATGACTGCACCATTTTCCTCCATTTTTTTTTTTTTTTGGTAGCACCGCATCTTAATTGCAAGAGGCAGACTCCTTAGTTGCAGCACGTCCTTCACTTTTTTTTCTTAAAGCTAGATTTATTCTATTTTAAATACTATCCTTTATTATATTCTGTACTTCTTATTTTATTTTATTTTTTTTACATCTTTATTGGAGTATAATTGCTTTACAATGGTCTGTTAGTTTCTGCTTTATAACAAAGAGAATCAGTTATACATATACATATGTTCCCATATCTCTTCCCTCTTGCGTCTTCCTCCCTCCCACCCTCCCTATCCCACCCCTCTAGGTGGTCACAAAGCACCGAGCTGATCTCCCTGTGCTATGCGGCTGCTTCCCACTAGCTATCTATTTTACGTTTGGTAGTGTATCGCATGTCTTTCTTTCTTTCTCTCTCCCGCCCTCCCTTCCTTTCTCTCTCTGAGGCTTGCGGGATCTTAGTTCCCCGGCTATCTGGGATCGAACCCGCGACGCCTGCAGTGGAAGCTCGGAGTCCTAACCACTGGACCTCCAGGGAATTCCCTTGCATGTCTTTCTTGTTTAAACCTAGCAAACTCCACTTAGTTGTAGGATAACTTGGCATATTAAGCAAAATTAAATTCTAGCATAAAAGTAAATAGAACAGAGAAAAGTCAGATTATTTTAGGTTTGAAAGGGTGGGTAATTACAGTGGACATAAGAAGCTAATTTAATTTTTCTAACTATTCCTTTAAAGAAATTTGGAAAAAAGAAGAAAGGGAAAATAAAACAAAACAAGGTCTTGTCACCCCAAATTCTAACCTTAATGCTCTGTCTTCTCCAGTGTCTTTTTACTTACTTAGCTTGGCAACCACACCTAAGGGCACACACTGGACCTGCTTCTCTCCCAAACTCAGTAATTCAAACACCCTCTCCCAACCACAACCGCTATGAGCATTTTCAGTCTCAGTGTGATCAGTGGGAGAAACCACTGACTTCTCCGTTTCCTCTTTTCTTTTTGCTCCTCTCCTGCCTGGTGTAGATTCCATGTTACATTATTTCATCTGCTCTTTCTTGATTATGTGGGCCACTCCCTTTTCTCTCTGTCTTTCCCAGCTCCCGTCTCCTAAAATCCTCACCCAGAAGAAACTTTGTAATTACCATCCCTGGTAGTTACATTCTGGGTTGGTGCTTTTTTTCCTGCAACACTTAAAATATTTCATTCCACTGTTTTCATGCTTCCATGGTTTCTGGTGAGAAATCTGATATAATTCATATCCTTATTTTGCTATGGGTAAAATGTTCTTTTTCTCTGGCTTCTTTCAAGATATTTTCTTTGTCTTTGATCTTCTGCAGTTTGAATATGATATGCCGAGGTGTTTTGGTATTTAACCTGCTTCCTGTTGTCTGCGATTCCTGGATCTGTGGTTTGGTGTATGTCATTGATTTTGGAAAAGTGTCAGCTGTTATGACTTCCAATATTTCTTCTGTTCCTTCTTCTCTTTCTTTTCTTCCTGGCAGTTCCATTACACTACGTTATACCTTTTGCAGTGGTCTCATATTTTGTGGATATTCTATTTCATTTTTTTCCACTCTTTTTTCTCCTTGCATTTTAGTTTTTTAAGTTTCTGTTGATTGGTTTTCAACCTCTGATTCTTTCCTTGTCCATTCTGTCTACAGGCCCATCCGTTCTTCACTTCTGTTACAGTGTTTTTGATTTCTAGACTTTCTTTCTAATTCTTTCTTAGTGTTTCCATCTTCCTACATCCACTACCATTCCTTACATGTTGTCTGCTTTTCTCATTATTAGCCTATGAATCATAGTTATTTAAAATTCTTGATCTAATAATTCCAAATTTCCTGCCGTATCTGAGTTGGCTTCTGATGTGTGCTTTACCTCCTCAGACTGCATTGTTTCCTTTCAGCATGGCTTAAAATTTTTTGTTGAAAGCTATATATGATAAAATGAGGTAGATATGCCTTTAATGAGATTTTATGTTTATCTGGCTTAGAGTTAGGCTGTGTTTACTGTTGGCTGTAGCTGTGGTGTCAGAGGTTAAAATCTCCTCTAGTGCCCTTGTTTTTGTGTCCCCTATTGTCTCCGGGTATTCCTAGAGACTCCTTAAATAAGTTCTGACTCTTGCTGTTAATTTAGCTGTAATCCCCTGTGATTATAGAGGAGCTCTATTGATTTTGTGGTAAGGTATGTGGGAGGAGAAGCAATCTATTGTCCGTATTTGCCTTTGCCCACTTTGAAGGCTACAGGAGGATGGAGCTGTTTCCCTGCCCTTTGACCAGTTAGGCGAAGGTAAAACCCCAGCCAGTAGGCTCTGGTAAAACAGTTTCCCTTGTTAACAAGAACAAAATACTCTGGGTGCACTTTTATGTGGTTCATTTCCCAATCCCCTCCTGGAAGCACAAAAGGATTTTTGTCTGACCTTTACAGTGGTAGGATTCCAGGAGGTAAAACTCATGTAAGTATGGGATCCCCCCCCCCCAAGAATGGGCTCTCTTAGGATATTTTAACTCTCAAGCTTCTGGACACTAAGCCTCCAGCAATTCATCAATTACGGTTTAAAGTGTTCTTTCCATTACTGGCACCAGCTGCCAGCTTGTGCTCCTAGGTATTTGTTCCCAGTAAGCTGTGATTCTTTGTATCTCAGATTCTTCGTATCCTGTCTGTTTCCCCAGCTTTGGGGGCAGCAGTTTTCCCTGTGACCTCAATTCTCTGATGTGTCAAAGAAGAATTAGTGATTTTCAGTTTGTTTAGATTTTCTCTTGTAAGAATGGAAGTGACAATGTAAAACCATTTTACATGTCAGCCCAGAAACCACAGAAGTGTGCTTGTTGATTTTTCAAAAGATCCTGCTATGATATTGATTGACATTTGTGCTGAATCTGTAGTTCAGTTTAGAAAGAATTGACATGTTAACAATATTGAGTCTTTTGATCCATGAACATTGTATACATCTCCATTTATTTAGATATTTAAAAATTTCTCTGAGCAGCATTTTCTAGTTTTCAGTATATAGGTCTTAACACATATTTTGTTAAATTTATCCTTACATGTTTCACATTTCTTGGTGCCATGGTATCTGTTCAATGTCAATTGTCATTTGTTTACTGCTATATAGAGAATATAAATAATTTTTGTATATTGACTGTGTATCTCATAACTTTGTTAAACTCATTATTTCTAGTGGGTTTTGTGCAGATCTGTTAAGATTTCTTATATATGAATCACTTGTTTGCAAATAAAGACACTTTAACTTCTTCCTTTCCAAGTCATATGATTTCTTAAAATTAATAGATGTTATTTTCCCTTAGCCTTTTTTTTTCTTTTTCTTTTGGCTGCATGGCATGCATGATCTTAGTTCACTGACCGGGGGTCAAACCCATGCCCCTGCAGTGGAAGCATGGCGTCTTAACCATTGGACCACCAGGGAAATCCAATAGATGTTAATTTTTAGAACAGTTTTAAATTTACAGAAAAATTGAATAGGCAGTACAAAGGGTTTCCATATTCTTCTCCTCCCTCCACCCCTGCAATTTCTGCTGTTAACATCTTGCATTAGTGTGGTACATCTGTTATAATTAATAAATCAATATCGATACATTATTATTAACTGAGGTCCATAGTTCAATTAAGGTTCACTCTTTAAAATACACTTTTTTTTTTTTGTGGCTGCACCACAAGTCATGTGGGATCTTAGCTCCCCAACCAGGGATTGAATCCATGCCCCCTGCAGTGGAAGTCTTAACCACTGGACCATCAGGAAAGTCCCAAGATTCACTATTTGCATCTTACAGTTCTATGGGTTTTGACAAATGTATAATATAATGTCATGTATCCACTATTACAGTATCATACAGAATGGTTTCGTTGCCCTAAAAATCTCCCGTGCTCCACCCATTCATCCCTCCTTTCCTCCCCCTGAATCCCTGGCAACCACCGATCTTTTTACTGTCTCCATAATTTTGTCTTTTCTGAATATCGTATACCTGGAATCATACAGTTTGTAGTCTTTTCAGATTTGCTTCCTTTGTTTAGCAATATGTATTTACATTTCCTATGTGTCTTTTTAGGGGGAGGGGGTGCTTGATAATTCATTTATTTTTGTTGCTGAATAAAATCCCTTTGTCTGAATGTACCGCAGTTTATCCATTCACTTATTGAGCTAGGCTTCCTCATTAGGAGCAGAGTGATATTGATATTGCCAAGTGTGACCTAAGGGAAGAAAGTAGCAGTGCAGCATGAAAGCTCAGTGTGTCCTCAGGACTAGAAGAAAGATAAGACACCAACAACGATTCAGAATTCTAGAATACATATTGCTTTTATCTGATGCAGATCTATCTTTAATATTATATTTTCCAAGCCATGAATAGCAGTGATTCCCTAGGCTTACTGGAAAATTATTATATATTTCTTTTTTTATTCCCCACATTTGTGGAGTCCCTACTGTGTTTTAAGCACTATTCTGGGCGTTGGGGAAATGATGGTGAACTCAGGATGTATAAGGCCCTCACTCTTACATTCTTATAGGTAGGAAACATATAATAGTAAGTGCAGTGAAAAAATAAAGCAGAATGACAGGGTAGAAGAAGGCTACTTAGAGGATGGTCATCAAAGCTTCTCTGAGGAAGTGACATTTGAACTGAGACTTGAATAATATGAAAGGGGAGCCATTGGGGGAAGAGTGTTCCAAACAGCAGCAAGTGTGAAGACCCTGAGATAGGAATACATTTGATGTGTTCAAAATACAGGAAGGAGGCCCACGTTCCCACTGAAAACCATTTACCCCATTTTATGATGCGATCACAATGCTAGGGGGTGAACTTCTACAATATGCTGGTTTTGAGCGTTTAATTCTTCTATAAGAACTTTGTAAGCAATTGGTCAAATTGGACTTCCCTCGTGGTGCAGTGGTTAAGAATCCGATTGCCAATGAAGGGGACACGGGTTCGAGCTCTGGTCTGGGAATATCCCACATGCCGCGGAGCAACTAAGCCCACGCGCCACAACTACTGAGCCTGCGCTTTAGAGCCCACAGGCCACAACTACTGAGCCCAGGTGCCACAACTACTGAAGCCCGCGCGCCTAGAGCCTGTGTTCCACAACAAGAAAAGCCGCTGCAATGAGAAGTCTGCTCACCGTGACGGAGAGCAGCCCCCGCTCGCGGCAACTAGAGAAAGCCCGCGCGCGGCAACGAAGACCCAACACAGCCAAAAATAAATAAATAAAATAAATAAATAAATTTATTTTTTTTTTAAAGAAATTGGTCAAATGGACTAACCTGCTATTCATATGTTCTTTTAACAGCTCCAATTACTAAACTTAAAGTTAGGTGGCATAGCAGTCTCCAGACTTTCCTCCTCTCTGGGTCTTTGGGGCTCTTCCTCTTTATCCTCCCCTGTGGCTTAGTCTTGAGTCTCTTTTCTTCTCACCCTACTGTCTGCTTAAGTGAGCTCATCCATTTCCATTATTTGTCATTTATGGACTGGCTACTTGACAGATTTACTTGGATATCTCTCAGAAATCTTCCCCCACCTGCCTAAACTGGCTCCTTGGTCTTCCTTACCTCAGTATATGAGATACCTCCATTCAAACCAGTCTACATCTAGTCCATCATCAAGTTCTATTAATTTTACCTTTAAAACATCTATTAAATTCTCTGTGTTCTTTCTAATTCTGTTGTCACCACCTTAGTCCAAGCTTCCATCTTGTTGGAACTCCTGCAGTTGTCTCCTTTATTTCTCTGTGATTTCTCCACTCTTGCCTTTGCTGTGCTCCAAACCATCCTCTAACCAGAAACTGGAGTAAGCTTTTAAAAGCGTGAATTAGGTTCTCATTGCTTTCCTGCTCCAAACCATTCAATGGTACTGTGGTTCTTTGAATGAAATCAAACTCCTTCACGTGGCCTGTAAAGCCTTGATAATTTAGGCTCTATTTTCCAGTCTCATCTCTGAGCCTCACTGGCCTTATGTTAACCCTAAAGCATGCCATGCTCTTTCCTAAGGCTTAGGGTTTTTGCTATTTCTTCTGCCTGGATTTCTCCTTTCTCACTCTTCACCTAGACTACTACAATTTATCCTTCAGGTGTTGGCTTAAATGTCAGTTCCATAGAGGGCTCTTCTCCAAATGACATTAAAGTGGTGCAGCCACTCTGGAAAACAGTATGGAGTTCCCTCGAAAAGCTAAAAATAGAACTACCATGATTCACATGATTCAGCAATTTCACTCCGGGTTATTTATCTGAAGAAAGCAAAAACACTAATTCAAAAAGATACATGCACCCCAATGCTCATAGCAGCATGATTTACAATTGCAGAGATACGGAAGCAACCTAAGTGTCCATCAACAGACAAACGGATAAAGAAGATGTGGTACATATATACAATGGAATATTACTCAGCCATAAAAAATAATGAAATTCTGTCATTTGCAAAAACATGGATGGACCTAGAGAGTATTACGCTTAGTGAAATAAGTCAGACAAAGGCAAATATTCTATATCATGACTTATATGTGGAATCTAAAAAATAAAACAAACAAATGTATGTAATGAAACCAGAAACAGACTTACAGATATAAGAACAAACTAGTGGTTACCAGCGGGAAGAGGAAAGGGGGGAGGGGCAAGTTAGGAGCAGGGGATTAAGAGAAAAAATACTACATATAAAATAGACAAGCAACAAGGATGTATTATACAGAACAGGGAATATAGCCATTGTTTTACAATAACTTTAAATGGGGTATGATCTATAAAAATATTGAATCACTGTGTTTTACAACTGAAACTAAAATTAATAATGTAAATCAAATATACTTCAATTTTAAGAAAGGAAGCAAAGGTGCTTGAAACAAATATTTTTAGATTATGATTTTTATTTATTTTGTACATTTTATGATTTTATTTATTTATTGTGAATAAATTGGCTACATGATGCAATTTTATAATTTTAAATAAACATAATATATTCCAGTCTGTATACCATAAAGATTATATTGGAAGGTGTTTAGTCATTTAACTAAATAAATAATTTATCATAGGATTCTTATAAAATCTAACTCCTAGTACATATCAGAGATTCAGTGGATAAAACTTTCAGTTCAATTCCACAAATATTCATCGGGTACCTCTTATGTACTAGTTGCATTGTACTAGAAACTCATCTATCATTTAAAGCAGGGTACACCTGAAATAATTTAGTTATGACAAAGTGACACTGCAGTTACTGGCTGGGGATTTTTGTGTGTCTGTGGACATCTTCCATGAGAGGGCAGCAAAGGACCATTCTCATTTTGTTCTTATGTACGAAGTCTTACACCTTACACATTGAAAACTGAAATATCAGGAATCTTCCAAGAGTAAGGGAAAACAGAGGGCATGGTTATAGCTTCACTTTGTTTCTAGGTTATCTTCTATATGGTCTCTTGTGGTTTTTATACTGCAGAGTGGATTATCACACGCGGCCTGTGGTTTCAGTGACAGCTTTGTAATTGAATGCTGGCCGTGGGGTCAGCCACTGGGGTCTGAATGCTTGGAAGCATGACTTCCCAGCTGTGTGGCCTGGAGAGACTACTTAACCTTTCCGAGGCTGTTTCCCCATCTAATAAAAAAAGGGGGTGGGTAGAATGGCAATGCGTCCTTCGTCTGGTTTTAATAAACAGGAGAATTTCTATATCCTGGAGAGGCTGAGAACAATTAAAAGATAGAGCTAGAAAAGACTAACCCAATAGCCTACTGTCTTGGCAGTACTTACCTAAAGAAAATCCTGTTAAGGGTCTGAAAAAGGAAAGTATAGGCCATTACAGAGGTAGTTACTTTTATATTTTTAAATTAATGAACATAATATTTATGTAACTTGTAAAGCCAATTAAATGCATGTGAATATTATGTTAAAATCTTTCACTATCTCAAATGGCTTATCTTTTTTTTTTTTCTGGCTGCTCCATGCAGCTTGCAGGGATCTTAGTTCCCTGACCAGGGATCAAACCTGGGCCCCAGCAGTGAAATTCCTCAAATGGCCTATCTTAATGTGGTAACTCCAGTTTTTAATCTTCTAAGTAAGTAAATAAAATAAGATTTGAGGCACCGAGCTTGTTTCATCCTCACTTAATTCTCACAAATTTATTGTAATAATTATGTTTCTTCTTATTTCTGACATTTTTAACGGCTTTCATTTGTTAATATTTCCTGATTATTTCTTTTTTCTCCTTTGCCTGTAAAACTTCATTGATGATGGTTTTGTTTTTTTATCTCTTGTGTTTAAATTTTTACTAGCTGTATTTGAAATATCTTTCTATCAATGTGGAGAATTAATCAGTATCTAACCTCCAACTTTCAAATAAAAGACATTTAGCCTGATTTCTTTTTCCATTTCTCCCTTGTGACATGCCTATATTTTGAGAAATAATCTAAAATTTTAATCTGAGAATATTATTATTTTGTTTGTTTCATTTTGTGTCTTTTCAAATGGACCTCAAATGGTGCACAGAAATAGATGAATAATAATTTCTGGTTCATGACATGTTCTCACTACTGATCCACGCAAGGTCCTCATTTATTTTTTACTTATTTTTAATATTGATTAAGCATCCATAAAGCTGCCATCCAATTCAACAGCCGGAACCTTGATATTAACCTACAACTAGCTCTGTAGTACACCCCCCTCTTGTTCCGGGTCTCCCTGCATTTGAGGTATTTATCATTCCCTTGTCTTTTTGCCTGTTAGTCCTTTGCTTTACATGGCTTTATCTATATATTTCCTTAAAATATTATCTAATACACTTGTTTTTAACTAAGAAAAGAATTATATCCATACTATATGGAATTTTTCAAAATTATATGGAGTCTTCTGACACCATCCCACTATATGTATATACCAGAGCTTGTTTTCCACTCTTCTATTGATAGGTTGTTTCAAGGTTTTTCCTACTTTTTATTGTACTTAAGCAATAACTTCTTTGGGGCTTAAACCAAAGGGTAGAATTTCTGTTAATGTTTAGCTCAACAAATAGCACCAAGCACTTTCCAAAGTGGTTGTATGCAATAGACCGAATGTTTGTGTCCCCCTGAAATTCATATGTTGAGATCCTAACCTCCAGTGTGACGGTCTTAGGAGGTGGGGCCGTTAAGAGGTGATTAGGTCCTCTTTTGTGTGGAATTTGTGTGGAATTTGTGTCCTTGTCAAAGGGACTCTAGAGCGCTCTCTCCTCTCTCTGCCTTGTGAGGATACACTCGCCTTCTGCAACCTGGAAGAGGGTTCTCGCCAGAAGTCGAGCATGCTGACACCCTGATCTTAGGGTCCCCAGCCTCCAGAACTAGAAGAAATCAATTTCCATTGTTGATAAGCCACCCAGTCTATGGTATTCTGCTACAGCAGCCTGAACAGACTAAGATGTACCAATTTAGAGTCCCATGGAATGGATATGAGCCTAGTCAGCCTCTTCTCTAACACTTCTCTAGTTCTTCCTTTTTTTTTTTTTTAAGATTTTTTTGATGTGGACTGTTTTTAAAGTCTTTATTGCATTTGTTACAATATTGCTTCTGTTTTATGTTTTTTGGCCCCCGAGGCATGTGGGATCTTACCTCCCAGAGGAGGGATTGAACCCACACCCCCTGCACTGAAGTCTTAACCCTTGGACCGCCAGGGAAGTCCCAGGACTTCTCAGTTCAAAGGAAGATGGGAGACCCGGTGCCCTGCGTTGCCCA
The DNA here is from genome assembly GCF_003031525.2 of Neophocaena asiaeorientalis asiaeorientalis. Lineage (NCBI taxonomy): Eukaryota > Metazoa > Chordata > Mammalia > Artiodactyla > Phocoenidae > Neophocaena > Neophocaena asiaeorientalis. Next base: position 3,030,347 of record NW_020171817.1, read on the forward strand.
GCAGCACCTCTGCTTCCAGTGTGTCAGCATCCTGGAAGCCATTTGTTTTCAGCTTGTCTGCCTGCCTTTATCGTGCTCCTCAGAGGTGGCAGGGATTTCATCTCTTTTGTTTATTTGTGTACTTGCAGGGCCTCGAAGAGTACATAAAAATGGTTAGTTCTTTAAACCATCATAACCATAAAAAGGTCATAACTATAAAACAAGTTACAGTCTATAACTAAAAAAACTAACCCTCCAAATTATAGTCTATTTTAATTTTATAGTAATATTAAGAATACATTACTAATTTTAAAGAGGTTTGCAGATTAAGAACTCTTTTGTTGTAACTTCTATGTTTGACAAATGAGGTTTTTTTTTTTTTTTTTTTTTTTTTGCGGTACGCGGGCCTCTCACTGTTGTGGCCTCTCCCGTTGCGGAGCACAGGCTCCGGACGCGCAAGCTCAGCGGCCATGGCTCATGGGCCCAGCCGCTCCGCGGCATGTGGGATCTTCCCGGACCGGGGCACGAACCCGTGTCCCCTGCATCGGCAGGCGGACTCTCAACCACTGCGCCACCAGGGAAGCCCCCAAATGAGGTTTTTTAAATAGCCAGTGGTTTCTGGATTTTAATTACTTGTATAAAAATGATTATGCAAACTGGTGGTCACAGAGTTTCTCCCCAGGGATCTCCACTCGTGTGTTTATCAGCACATTGAACATACCAGAAGTTGTCAAGCTCTGTTGTCTCAAACTCAGTTTAAATTTGGCTGTCGATTTGAAATTTAGAGACAGAACTTTTCATTCGATTACTCTCAATGCTGTAATCCATACTTTAAACAAACTGGATCTAGTATATCTTTCTTTGCCTTCAAGCTTTCCAAAGGGGAAAAGCCATTAACCGTTACAGATGGCCACTTCAGTTATGATGGTTATTTCTTTGTATTCTAAAACATCTGTTTATTTTATATTTGTAAGGTGGTAAAATCAGTTGATTCAACCAGCTCTCTCAAGAACAGGAAGTAATAAAATAAGAAGAAAAGATTCTTTTCCTCTGATCATTTTTGTGTTCTTTGGGGCTCATGGAATAGATCTGTTGCCTTCCTTTGTATCTGCTACGTATGCTGGGCAGGAAAGAAAAAGTAGGGGGGAGGGAGGGAGAGAGAGGGAGGGAGAAATGAACTCTCCATTTTCTGCACTTTTCTGAGCAGCTTCTTTGTTTTTATTTGTGTAATTGCGTCTCAGCGCTGCCACCAGCCCCACCCCATTACAAGGAAGTCCTGAAACAGATATGAAGCTCATCTCTAAATGCATTGACTATAAGTAGTTACTTCCTTCCTTTTGCTTTTCAAAAATATGAGTCAACATTGGATAAGTAGGAAAACTACCTTCTTTTCATTGGAAAGAAAGAGAGGATCTGTGTGGTCAGGATCCATTTCTTCACAGGGGAAAAGGTCTGAATTAATAATAGTGGTTACTGTGTCCTAGGCACTGCTCAAAGTGATTTATGTACATTTAGTCCTCAAAACGGTCTAGGAAGTGGGTATTATTATTGCCCTCATTTTATAGTTGAGAGCCGACTGCCCACGGCCACATGGTTGGTGAATAGCAGAGCTGCAGTTTTCATGCTCTGATCCAATGTGCTCTTACCAAAGGCACCAACTAAGGTTAGTACACAAAATACAGATCATGAGGTAGCCTCAGAGCTTCCCAGATGTCAAAGAAAAGAGGAAGCCAGGTTATTTGCAAGACTTCCGGATATGATAAACACAAAGCAATGGCTCAGAGGAAGCGCAACTTTCCCAGGTAGTGGGGCCTGGGAAAGATTTCTTCTTTGGATATTTATGAAGTTGATGCCATAGGATGTTGTGAACAAGATTTTTGGTAACACTCCCACAGTAACAGTGTGAGGCTTTTTCTTTTATCGTGACAAATCAAGGAGGAACCACTATCGTATGATCCTGATGTGTGACTCTTCAGTCGTGTGGCATGATCCGAGGATGTATGACACACTGATTAGTGAACACATGGATCCCATGTCTTCTGAGCAACCCTTCAGAAATGTGTGTTTCGAGGCTAAACTTTTGATAAACATAGAATAGCAAAGAATTTGATTTTATCCTTTCCTTCAGGAACGTAGAGTGGATATATTATGTTGTCAAGGTACATCCTTGGATTTTAACCAACCCAGCAGAGAGTAGGATTAATATGTTTCCAAGTCTGCCCGACCTCAACACAGAGGATGTGATCTTCTAAGGATACTTTTTGCTATAAAATCCCATGATTCTATGGAAGTGAAATAAAGCTTCAGGTAAATAGAATTCCAGTTTTCAGATCCTAGAGTCTTAATCAATTGATTTACGAGTACAGTGTTATATTTCTAATGCCGTGTTATTCTTTTTTTTTAATTGAAGTATAGTTGATTTACAATGTTGTGTTAGTTTCAGGTGTACAGCAAAGTGATTCAGTTATTTTTATATATATATATAAATTCTTTTTCAGATTCTTTTCCATTATAGGTTATCACAAGATATTTTAAATTTTTAATTAATTAATTTATTTAGTTTTGGTTGTGTTGGATCTTCATTGCCGCACGCCGGCTTTCTCTAGTTGCAGCGAGCGGGGGCTACTCTTCGTTGCGGTGTGCGGGCTTCTCACTGCGGTGGCTTCTCTCGTTGCGGAGCACAGGCTCTAGGCGCGAGGGCTTCAGTAGTTGTAGCACTAGGGCTCAGTAGTTGTGGCTCGCGGGCTCTAGAGCACAGGTTCAGTAGTTGTGGTGCTCGGGCTTAATTGCTCTGTGGCACGTGGGATCTTCCCGGACCAGGGCTTGAACCCATGTCCGCTGCATTGGCAGGTGGATTCTTAACCACTGCACCACCAGGGAAACCCTATCACAAGATATTGACCATAGCTCCCTGTGCTATACAGTAGGTCCTTGTTGTTTATTTTATGTATAAGACGGTGTCATTCTTGGTAATAGTAAAAGGAAGGAATAGGGAGAACAATTGTGGATTGCAGCTTTCTTTGATTGGATCAGAGCTTCTTCACTCATACATACTCTGCCTTTCCATTTTTCTTTACCAATCATTATAACTTTCAAAATAGTGTAATTTTATATTCTAAGCATACTATTTTAACTTGTATTTATTTTTATCATAGGACATTTACAAAATAAGAATAAGCACGAAGAAAAAAATCACCCACAGTCCTACTTGAGTCTATAAATCTTTTTGGTCCTGTCTGTCCATCCCCACACACACATGCCCATTTACATGAAGGGTCAGAACACGCTCACTGTGTGTAACCTACCTTATTCATGTAGTAAGGTATCATGGCACGGCTCTCAATGTCATGAAACGCTGATGTGTGTAGTGGCTGCAGAGGACCGTGTTATGTAGACTGCTCGGGAATGATGCTCTACTGGGACTTACCTCACAGCAGGGACAGCCATACTGGTTGTTAAAATATGAAAAGACCTCCTTACTGGTGGGTAAGGGGTGCTGCCCTGAGTCCTCGGTGTGGCTTCCCACTGAATCTCTCCAGCAGCGAGAGGGCAAATGGATGGCCCATTAGGGACCTCCTGGGTCCTGCTCTGGTGCTTGGCCAGCCCGATTTCTGAATAGTAAACGCCCACACCAGTGGTCTTGGGTATCCTCCTTGAATGTATCATGATGTACCCTATTGTTGGTAATATTTAACCTGTTTTTAGGAAAGTATTTTTCCCTTAAATATATATTTTTAAAGTCTTCTGACAGATTTCATTGAAATGTTATGATACCTTGAGGAATCCATGGATTTTCATGGGAAATTGGTGTCTAAAATTATCACAGTTATTATTATCACAATTAATGTAATAATATATAACTGATTGGAACAGAGGTTTGGGCATATAAAAATCCAATTTACACACAGAGTATACCTGAACCTAGACTTTATTTCCTTCTCTATAGAGCAGAAACCACGGCATCTGAGTGGAATTCATTGTTTTTATGTTACTTTAAATTCACACATTCAATGCATTTCTCTTTTGAGCATGATTTTTTTTACTGTGATAATATATTACACTCCAGCATCCTCCAATACTGTTCTAGCTTATTCTTCTTTATTTTCTTTCCTCACTTATCCATTCTTAACACACTCATACATATTTTTTTCAGATATCTTTTATATTTTCCCAGTCTTGATTAGAATTTAACGTTTCATATTATTTGGTTAATTTTTTATAATCTGACCTCTGCATTTGTCCTCATACTGATAACAGTAAGTTACCAGCTTTCATCTGTTTTAAATAAGCAACTTTGTTATCAGGCTTATTTTAAAAAAGAAAGAAACTTGCAAATTTTTATTTACCCAAATCTTCAGAATGTGTTTTTGATTTTTTTGTTTGTGTTTTAAGCCATTTATGAAATGGCTATAACTTTTCATGGCAAATTTCCAAGTTGTCTCTTTTTGGCCCTAGGAGGAGAATTTTTCCTTAATTCTCAGATGATGAGACCTGTTTGAGGTCAGCCCACACCTGCTCCTGCAATGACATTCTTTTCCTTGATTAATTAATTTAGGTAAGGGGAAGGCAAGAGCCTGCCCATTGGCCTTACTGTGAAAGGTGTCACAAGATTTTGTCTTGTCTTCATCTCCATTTCTGTCACCCTCATCGAAGCCACTGAAGTGTCTCACCTGGTCTCTGCTTCTATTCCTTCTTCCCCGAAGCAGCAGAGTGATGTTTCAGAACATTAATCAGAGCAAAAATCCATCAGTGTTTTCTCCTTGTGCATCAAATAAAATTCATTCTGCTCACCGTGGTCTGTAAGCCCCTATGCATTCGGCCCTCCCTAAAGTTCCCCTTGAGCTCTTTAAGGTCCAGGCACACCTTCTTTTCCTCTATTTTAACTCTCTGAGCTTTTTCCGGGTGTCGTTCCTCTGCTGAGACCGCTTTTCCTCTTCCTCTGGACGTGTTCACTCTTCCTGGCTTCTCAGTCTTGGCTGAAAGGTCATGTTTTCAATATTTCTCAACCTCAAGTAGCCTCTCACCCTAACTCACCACTTTTATTTCCTTCTCACGATTTAAGACTATGTGCAATTGTCCCTTCTACTTTATTCAGTAATTGTTCACTAAGTGAGATGTAAGTTCTATCAGATTCGGGACCCTGTCTGTTTTGTTGGCAGCTGTTTGCCCAGCACAGACGGTGTTTACCGTATGATATACGTATGACAAATACGTGTTGGTAGTCCATACTCTAGCCTCTTTGGCAAAAGAGGGTTTATTATCTTTATATGAATTTGTCCAAGGTTTAGTTGTTTCCAGTTAAGTTTATACCAAGAGGGATCCATGTGCCCCCAAGTACTACCTCATTTCAACCAGTACATGAGGAATATCCAGCCTTACTTTAGGATCTAAATGCCACACCACAATTATCTATAGAAAGTGGCTGAATCTAGCTACTGAATAATGGTCCTTCTTAGGAAAAAATTTTAGACACGTACTTTATTTCTGTAGTTGCTGACAAGCGTTTTATTTTACAGAATAAAAGGCATCTTGCCTAGGGTAAAAGCAAAGGGCCCCTTCTTTGTAGCACTTTCCTTTCTGTTGTGGAAAGGATTTTTTTAGTTTCTCTGTGTCATGGTAATGTTGAATTCTCTGTTGGAAGGCCAGGGCTTTTGGTTTCCTTGATGTTCCTAGGCTTTGGGCTTTTGTTTAAGATTTGTGTTTTAGGATGGAACATTTCCATGGTTACACCCGTTCCTTTACCATCCTTGAAAAAAAAACGGTGACAAGTAGAGTGATCTGATTCCTGGATTACTACACAGATGTCTTTTGTATCTGCCTACATATGAAGCTCTTGGGCAACTTCCATTTCCGTGCATTCATTCCCTTGAACGCTTTTTTTAAATGAAGCGTGCTTTAAGATTAGGAATAAATGGCTTGGATTGGCAAGTTAAACAAGGATGGCCTATGTTATGTTAATGGTCTAAACTCAATGTAAGATGAATTTAAAGGTAAGCATATGAAGGGAGAGATTGTTTCAGAGGCAAAACTAAAGAGCAGCGTCAGGCGGTATCACACACATGTGAAGAATCAATACTGCGTTCAGAAAGACTTTGTGTTCAGAAATAGTGTTCAGTTTTTTTAAATATAATGTTTCACGTCAAAATACTATAATAAACCTATGCACTTTTACTGACATGGAGCAGTAAAACTCACTTTTCCTCAGAGCGGTCTGTATGCTTGTTGCTATTCCGCTCAAGCCTGGTCCAGATGCACAGAATCCAGCACTTTTCCGAGCATTGAAAGCGTTTGTTTGCACAGATGCGTTTGAATCTACACTCATGAGATAATTTCAAGTGAGATGAGGGAGCAAGAGAAAGACCTTCTCAGAATTAATGCAAAATCTAAATTGTGGAAAACTAGTGCAGCTTTTTTTAATGTTAAAGTGGTGGTTAACTTATACTGTATTTCTCAATGAATAGATGAGAGATTTAATTTGAATATTAACTGTCGTGTGCAGACTGCTTGGCTGGTGGTTCATTATGAAGCATTTAGTGACTTTTACCATCTGGTGTCGCCCCCATTTTGCCTGACCCTTGGAGCCTATCTTTCCCTCCTGAGAGACTTCCTCTTATACTTTGGTGTCTACTCTCCTCCTGTGACCTATTTCAATTATAAATTATTACTAATATATAATTATTATTAATTTATAAATGCTTGTGCTTTAAACATAAACATAACACTAAAAGGGAAAACTCTATTGTCTTAACCTCTGGAGATATTTTATGAGTATATTAACATATATGTTATAATTGCTTTTTTCTTACTAAATGGGGATCATGCTATATAAACTATTGTGTAATTTTTTGTCTACATCTTGAACTTACAGTGCTAGTATTTATAGATATTCTTCATTACTTGTAGCTGTTTTTGTAGATAACGTATGTTTTGCTTCCTTGAATAAGTGTTTCAGTAGCTAAATTCCTGGAAGTGGGACTGTGAGAGGGCAGACAGGTATGAATATTTAAATTCAATAAACACCAGTGAATTACCTTAAAAAGTACACCAATTTATACTCCCAATAAAACGTAAGAGAGTGATTTTTTTTTTTTTTTTACTACATTCTTACTAGCTCAGGACATTATCTTTTTAAAAAAAAAAAAATCTTTGCTAGTCTGATATGTACTGATGGGGTTCAGGACATACTACCCCATGGTATGGCATCTTGGCATATTGAATATTTTAAGCTGAAGGACAGACCTTTTGTCCCAACACCTTTTTAAAAAATTTATGTATTGAAGTGTAGTTGATTTACAATGTTGTGTTAATTTCTGCTGTACAGCAAAGTGACTCGGTTATACATACATATATGTTTTTTCATATTCTTTCCCATTATGGTTTCTCACAGGATATTGAATATAGTTAATCACTGTGCTATACAGTAGGACCTTGTTGTTTATCTGCTCTATAGATAATAGTTTCAATCTGCTAACCCCAAACTCCCAGTCCAGCCCTCTCCCCGCCCTCCCCCTTGGCAACCACAAGGCTGTTCTCTATGTCTGTGAGTCTGTTTCTGTTTCATAGCTACGTTCATTTGTGTCCTATTTTAGATTCCACATATAAGTGATAGCAAATGGTATTTGTCTTTCTCTTTCCCAGCACCTTTATTGACTAATCTTTCCCCCATGATCCCCCATAATCTTTCCCCCATGGTTCACTTTTATCATAGACAACATGGCCTATATATTTGAGTCTGTATCTGGACTCTCTCTTCTGGTGTAAAGAAGTGCAGTCGACTTTTGTATGAAAATTTTACACCCGTCTGCCTCATTAAACTATCTTACTATTTCTAATACCGTCTCTGTGGATTCTTTGTGATTTTCTTTTGAAGTTATCATGGCATTCTGTAAGATCACCTTCAATCATCTTCCTAATCCTTTGATTCAATTTATCTTTCTTATGAGCTATTAGGTCCTTCAAGTCAATGTTGTTCACTTTTTAATTTTTTTAAGAAAATTTTAAAACACACACACAAAATAAATAAATGTAAAAACACCCAAAACCAAAAATAATCCTCTTCTATGTTTTAAGGCTAAAGTAGCTGAAAACTAAACTCAAAATTTGAAACTTAGGGTTGCTGAATTACTCTGTCAGTTACAGTCACCATTCATGTGAGTAAAAGTTAGAACACAGAATTAGAGAAAATCAAGACCCCGTGAATTTGAACGGGGATGCTTGAGAGGGCTTAGAGAACTCCATGGAGAACGCATACAGACTAGCAACAACAAACATTTGATTAAACGATGGGCAAAGGGGCCAAAGAGACAAGAACAAGTTTCACCTCATCTGAATCAATCAGCGAAGGAAAACACGGCTTCTTTTCGTAAAGACACCAGGGATAAAGTTATTGGCTAAAGGAGTGCATCGTTCAGCTTCTCACTTGCAGACTGTCTCCAGGTTAGATTACTGGCACATTAGGGACAATTACCGGTATATAACATGTTCTAATTTTTATGTGTTAATGTTCCAGCTGGTAGGTAATAATCCCTTGATGAAGTTGTTAAATTATGTCAGGTCCTAAGCTGGATGCAACTAAAACATGTTTGCTTCATGACTAACTTCCACATCCATGGACATTATCCAGCGAGCGAGCGACAGGGCCCTTCTTTCGTGCTCCTGCTTCCTCTTTTCCCGTACATCTATCCTGTTATTTTGTTCTCGTATAGCCTGCTTCTTTTAGGCTCAGGAAAGAATCTCTATGCAGGGCTGAACCCAACAAAGCGTGGCACCAGCAGGGCTGGCACAAAATCAAGGGGAAGTTTGTAAAAGAGAGCTGCCTGGATTAACTGTTTAGTGCTTTCCTCACCGACCACACTTGGGTTGTACAGAGTGGGACGACCCTGCTGAACTATGTGCCTTGTCCACTCGCGGGCAATTTCCTTACTGTATAAGCTAACCTAACATCATGCTGTCTTTACTTTAGAACCAAAAGATGAGGGACATATGCCCTTTAAATTTATCTGTATTCACATTTTCTAAAACTGTCAGTCTACTTTTTAAATGAATGTAATAACGTTTATATACCTGGAAGGAATCTTTTGCCTCAGGAAGACATTGGCCAACATATTAATACTAAAAAAATGCCGACTGGAAATTAACTTTTTAAAAAAACATTCTGAAATTTCTGAAACATTTAGTGCTTCTTTTTTAAGAATTGCCTTCAGAACTTTAAGCATATTTTTACAAATATTGTCAATGGTGATAGATCTTCATCCACCGACATTGGATTTGATTATTGCGAATAGTCAAAAAGTCATTCAGAGTTAATGCTGATGTATAATTCAAGTGATTAAGCTAGGTAATGCCAACTTTTTATTTTTAAGAAAGAGATGTGGCTATAACATAAGTGACTAGATTTTGGTTTGTGGTGGATAAATTCACTTGTAATCTGCTCCGGCGGATTACTTTACATAAAAGCATTGTCATCATAAGGATTATTGAACAATGAATGTAATATGTTCTGCTGTTGTGTGTGTTTATAAATTTTTTGAAAATTCCTTTACCTCACTGACCCCTTTCGTAGATACTGTGTAGCAAATATAATATTTATTGTTATTATTTTATTATCAGCAGTAGGATTTACTTAGGAACATTGTCTTTTTCCCAGGAATGCTGATTCTAAATTAAATTATGTAAACTTCAAGCAACATGATACTGAACATTAGCATAGTGAGAGGCGAAGGATGTAAATATAAACAAATTTTAAAATTCTTATATTTTAGTCAAATTATAGAGAAATAATCATTTTAAAATAACATAAAAGAAAAATGGGACTTCCCTGGTGGCATAGTGGTTAAGAATCCACCTGCCAGTGCAGGGGACACGGGTTCAAACCCTGGTCGGGAAGATGCCACATGCTGCGGAGCAACTAAACCCGTGCACCACAACTACTGAGCCTGCACTCTAGAGCCCATGAGCCACAATTACTGAGCCCACGCACCACAACTACTGAGCCCATGTGCCACAACTATTGAAGCCTGCACACCACGACTATTGAGCCTGTGCTCTAGAGCTCACAAGCCACAACTACTGAGCCCGCATGCCACAACTACTGAAGCCTGCGTGCCACAACTACTGAGCCTGTGCACCTACAGCCCGTGCTCCGCAACAAGAGAAGCCACCACAATGAGAAGCCACGCACCGCAACAGAGTAGCCCCTGCCTGCCGCAACTAGAGAAAGCCCGCATGCAGCAATGAAGACCCAACGCAGCCATAAATAAATAAACAAATAGATAAAATAAAAAATAAATTAAAAAAAGAAAAATGCCCCAAATTACCTTTTTAATAAACTTTATTTTTTTAAACCTGTTTAATGCTTTTATGGTATATGGTATTTGTCATATCTTTTTTTATAACAATAAGATAGATATCACTAAACCCATTTAAAGAGGAGAGTTTCATAGAGGTAAATCACCTTGCTCAAGATCATACAGCAATAAGTGTTAAAATTGGGGAAAGAACGTAGGTTCTCTGACTCGAAACCCTATGTTTCAAAGGGTAGTTTACATGGGAACACCTTGCAGGGGGAAAATGGAGTGTAAGTGAAGGGCATTAGATAGTCCTGCCTGTGTCCTTAACTAGCTGTGTGATTTAAGGTCAGTTTATTTCACCTCTTTGGGACTTAGTGTAGTCATTTGTCAAATGAGGGTGTTTCTTTTCCCCCCTGAATTATCGGCTAACTTCAGAGACTCTGTAAGGGAATACCGTCAATGTTATTTAAAAGGGCAGAGTGGGGAGAGTGTTACAAATATTACAAAGTCAGTCAGCTTTACGAAGCCAACTTCACATGATAACCACTAAGGATTAACACAAGTTCCATTGAATAGCAATGAATGTTTAAAAACACATGAACCACTATAGAATCACAAAAGCTGATAAAAAATTCTGTGATTGTTTTATTAACTTAGTCAAATTCAACAAACTCCCTGTGGGTGTTTGCTTATTACGAGACTAGCTCAGAGAATATACAGAGGTGACAATATCTTTAATTTAAGGGGAGAACACAGATGCATCTGAGGAGGGAAACAGAGTTGCTGTAACTGTACCCCAGCCCCCATTTCTAGGATTCACATCTGTATAGTTTGAGGCCTCAGATTACCTTTTAACACCCTCACTGCTCTAGCTGCAAATATAACATGATTATGCTGAGCTTACAGTTTCCTGGGGCTACCATAACAGAGTGCCACAACTGGGTGACTTAGAACAACAGGAACTTATTGTCTCACAGTTCTGGAGGCTGGAAGTCCAAAACCAAGGTGTCTGCAGGGCCGTGTTTCCTCTGAAAGCTGTAGGGGAAGAGTACTTTCTTGACTCTTCCAGCTTCCTGTAGTCCTACGTGTTCTTTGACTTGTGGTAGTTTATCTCCAATCTTCACATGGAGTTCTCCTTGAGTCTCTTAACATAGTCTTCCTTCTGTGCATGTCTATCTTTGTTTCCAAATTTCCCCTTTTCCTACGGACACACGTCCTTTTGGATTAGGGCCCACCCAAATCCTCATTTTAACTTGACTACCTCTGTAAATACCCTATTTTCAAATAAAGTCACATCCTGAGCTACTAAGAGTTCAGACTTCAGCGTATCTTTTTTTGGAGGACATGAGGCAACCCATAACACTAAGAATACTCTGAGAATAGTGTTCTACTAGACGAATATTTCAATTATAAAACTTGGAGTTGTTTAATTTATTTTTTGTTGTTTTTAATATCCTTAGAACTGATGGACAGTTCTTTATTATTATTCCCCTGATACAGACCTGTTCTTAAAAGTGACTATAGCTACTTGGGGGCACATACAGCCCCCGTTACTGTGTGGATCATTCATCTCTCTTCCTTTTTGTATTTTATCTCATATTCATTTGTTTGTTTATTTATTTTAAAATAGTTATTAGCTACCTATTATGTGCCAGACATTGCACTGGGCATTGGATTCTATTAGCTTTATTTCCATCTGACTTTGGGGAAAATTTCTGATAGAAGGTGTACTAACCCTGGAACATTAGAGCACTATTCAATAATTTTTTGTTACTCAGCTTGCTAAATTCTATTCTTAATATAATGAAACATTTTTATTATGGCTTTCTGAGCTTTCTGACCTAGAAGTATGGAGGGATGCCTTTAGATGTGTCCCTTCCAATGCAGAGACCATATTTTTCACCCATGATTTTTGTTCAACGCTTATCATTTGGGCACTTTCTTCAACTCCTCAAAAAGTCAAAGAAAGAAAATTTACAGAAAAACTGTAGAAATTTACAGAAAAACATGCAGAAGATGATCTGTGAGTCCATATGTAAAACTCATACAGGAATGTGAAATAGTTTATATTTGACACTGAGATTGAGAGACAAACAAACAAAATGAATCTAATAACAATTCTTAGCCCTTAAGGAATGGAGTAGGCATTCCAGAACTTCTGCTCAAAATGATTTCAAACAGTGTTTCAGCTCCCAGACCACAGCCTGGTGCTCAAGCTCCAGCTTAGTTTTCTTTCTGCAAGTGACCAAGGGGCCGTTAGTTTTGAGGGGTAGCAAGGAATTGCAACACCAAGAAATGAAATAAAGCGAGTCAACAGGAAGCTGTGATGTGTGGGAAAGCCTTCCTTGTTCTTCAGTTAACCTTGATTTCTATTTATAAAATCCAGGGGAAGAGTTTCAAATGTGGAATTTCTTTTGAAAAGTTGGGAATATATTTGTTAAGATGTGAGCGATGATTTCCACTGTAGGACACTTGGGGGTGGCCTCTGATGCCTGCACACACGTGCAATCCCTCTGGTCATGCTGGCAGCACCTCCCCTACTCCCATCCATCTGCCTCTCTCCCTCTACTGCCCAGGAAAGGACAGGACTTCATGGCTGTCACAGCCAAGTCAGCTGTGACAGTAAGCCACTTGCTTGCCCCCCCATCTTTCCCTCCCTTTTTTTAAAAAAATTAATTATTTTTTTGGCTGCTGCATTGTGTCTTTGTTGCTGCCGTGGGCTTTCTCTAGTTGCGGCGAGCGGGGGCTACTCTTCGTTGTGGTGCACGGGCTTCTCGTTGTGGTGGCTTCTCTTGTTGAGCACAGGCTCTAGGCACTCAGGCTTCAGTAGTTGTGGCACGCGGGCTCAGTAGTTGTGGCACATGGGCTTAGTTGCTCTGCGGCATGTGGGATCTTCCTGGACCAGGGATCAAACCTGCGTCCTCTGCATTGGCAGGCAGCTTCTTAACCACCTCGCCACCAGGGAAGTCCTCCCTGTTTTTATGAAATAATATTGTGGAGAAATTGAAAGAGTACAGAAAAGTAAGGGATTCATTTGATAACTTTGCCCCCCTCTGCCTCCTTACAGGCCAGTGTGCTGCAGGAGAGGGGTGATTCAGGCCACACGGAGAACAGGGCTGACTGTTCTAGTTTATGGAACTGTGCCACATTCAGTCTGACTAGCCTTATCCGTTTTCTCCTACTTCAGGATGACCTTGCACTTTCTTGGAACAGCTGCCACGATTCCAGTGGACAACTAACCCTGCCTGTTTGTTAGTCTCCAATTATATCGGTAGACACACTGCTTACTTCTGCTGTAGTTCCTGGGAAAGATCTCAGTTGCCCGCACTTGGGTATGCTTTCCTGTGTTTGGTTTATTAGTTTTGTGATCTTTTTCTTTTTTAATATTTATTTTATTATTTATTTATTTATTTTTGGCGGTGGTGGGTCTTAGTTGCTGCACTTGGAATCTTTCGTCGTGGTGCGCAGGCTTCTCTCTAGTTGTGGTGTGCGGGTTTTCTCTCTCTAGTGGCGCACATGTTCCAGAGTGCGTGGGCTCTGTAGTTTGCCACACGCGGGCTCTCTAGTTGAGGTGTGATAGCTCAGTAGTTGTGGAACGCGGGCTTAGTTGCCCCGTGGCATGTGGGATCTTAGTTCCCTGACCAGGGATCGAACCTGCATCCCCTGCATCGTAAGCCGGATTCTTTACCACTGGACCACAGGGAAGTCCCTGTGATCTTTTTTTTAAGGAGAAGTTGTGAAGTAAACTATTTAGATACCCAAAGACGGTACAAGTCATGCTTAGCCAAGAGTTCTTTGGAATTAACATATGTCTTACTAATAATGTGTCACACAGATGACCTCAGCTCTTCCCTTCTCTTCTTGTGGAAGCTTAACACTGAAACCCTGGGGAAATATTACACCTGTCAGGGCTTGACATTTGTATTGAAATAGTTTCCAACAGTGTTCTCCCAGTCTGTTCTTATAAAGTTATGGGACCAAAAGAAAATAGGATTGGGCTTCCCTGGTGGCGCAGTGGTTGAGAGTCTGCCTGCCGTTGCAGGCGACACAGGTTTGTGCCCCGGTCCGGGAAGATCCCACATGCCGCGGAGCGGCTGGGCCCATGAGCCGTGGCCGCTGAACCTGTGTGTCCGGAGCCTGTGCTCCGCAAGGGGAGAGGCCACAACAGTGAGAGGCCTGCGTACCACAAAAAAGAAAGAAAGAAAATAGGATTAATGCAAAACATCAACAACTAGGCAAAGGGAACAGTCCTCCACTGACATGTAGAAGCCCGGTCCCACCTTTGGAACTGAATCCCTCTACCCGAGGGGTGGAGGGTCGCCTGAATGACCCAGAGAAATGGGTCTCACTTTCTTGGTTCATTTACAGCCCCACCACCACCTCCCTTCCCTCCTGGCCACACCCCAACCTGAATGGTATGGCAGAATGGCTAGAGGCTCTGCTGTCCGTGATCGAAGCCTAAACCTCCCTCCTGACGCTGAAGCCATGGGCAGTCTGAGCTCAGAACAAATTTGCAGTTTAACTTTTCCCACCTGAGCTTTCAAATGCCAAGTCTGTGTCACTTTTATGTTAATGGTCTCTCTTTCATCTGTCTGATGTGGCCTGGTCGGTATTAATAGGTTACATTTGCTCAGAGGTAAGTTTTATCCATTAAAAAAACAACTAGAGAATGTTCTTTTGTTTGAGATAATGAGGGCTCCTCGGAGATTACTTTACTAGTCAATTTTACATGAATGTTCTTTGAAGAGAGCCTCATTCTCTGCCAGAGCTTTTCCCCTCAATTAACTCAAAAATGTCCCAAACTGAACTCATCATCTTTGCTTCCTGAAGGCAGACCCCCCTTGACCCCCATTTCCAGGAGCGCCTCCCTCTTTTGGGTGACAGGCTCAAAGAGCTTTGACTCTTGTAACATTCTGCGTTCACCAAGAAGTATCCGTTGTTTTTGCTTTTCAAACTTCCTCTTGGACTTTTCCAATCCTGTCCATTTTTATGGCTACCACCCTGTTCAGATCTTCATCCTTTCACACATGTATTTATTGTTATTTAACGTCCTAAGTATGTCCACGGACTTAACAGTCAGCAAACACGAACTGTCCACAGTGTGCTAAGACTTCCTCCTCCAAATCCATCCTATGGACCTTTCCAGACTATCTTTCCTCACGTGAGCTTTTATTATTCTGCCAGAGACTGTCATTGTCCCCAGCGTTCACTCTTCCCTTCACATGTAGAAACACAACCTTTAGTTGGGCACCTGGTCAGCCGGTCACCCAGGTAAAGGTGATTTTACCTTTCTTTCTGCATTTTCTCACTTCTCTGATTAAGTTTATTCTTTGACTAAAGTTTTTCTACAGACAAAAGGCAGGCAGGGGACATGGGTGGGGTTCTGTTCTGGGAAGGTCTCATAGGGGGTTGCTCGTCACAATGCCACAGCTGTGTGTTTTGGGGTGGCACACTCTGATCCCCTTCATCTCACATTCAGGTCCCCACAAAGAAGGGATGTGATTGCTTCACATAGTTTCTCTCCTTCCTACTGGGCAGAGACCTCGCCCCAGTCCACCTCCTAAGACGGAGGTCATCCTGTAAGTTAGCTGCCCGTGGGCCCAGCACCTCCCCTGTGAGCCAGAGTGGTGGGAAGGCACGGCTGCTTCCTCAGAAGGCCTGTGGGCATGTGACACTCCTCTCTCAGGCCACAGAGGCAGCGCTGACACCTGGAAGGTTAGGTGGATCGTTCCAAGGAGCGTCCTTTCAAAGCCCCTGTGGTCCAGGTCTCTGGAGCACATCACCTCCCCAGTTTTGAGAAGACTTGCCTACTTGGCTACCAAATGACCTAGCACCATTAATTTTTCACAAATCTACAGTACTTCCTTTGTCATAGAGCACATGCCTGCCTATATGTGGGTCAGTTTGGGGGCTCTGCTCTTTTCAGTCGGTTTGGTTCTATTCTTGTTTCAGTATTAGTCTTAATTCCTGTAGATTTATATTGCCTTTGTGTCTACAGAGTAGTTTCTTTTATCTGGTTGTTCTACTTAAAGGATGTCTTGGATTTTCTTGGCCTTTTGCATCTCATACAAATTTTAGAATCAGATTGTCAGTTTGCATTTTTAAGACCCTGCTGGGATTTTGATTTATTTCGTGTTAATTTTAAACTAGATTTTATTTTCAGAATGGTCTTTTTCTGTTTCTGATTTTTTAAATTATAATTATATTATTATGATGTTTTACGGTGATGACGCAGGATTGGTAACTATCAGAAAGCAGGGACAGTATTTTGTATAATCTTTTAAGTGTTAAACGTGTCCTACAAGAAGAAAGTCCTTTCAGATAACGTTTATAACTGGTCATTACAATAGATTTGTTAGGCTAACCATCCAATCAAGATTGGTGGGTCGATCGGGCATTTTACAGGAATCTCCAAATCCTGGGAGGGAGAGATGGAGCTCTCAATTATTTCCACTGATACAAACGATTTCAGGGTTCTCAAACTCCCAGAGGTCTGTGGACATGTTCTCAATGAGCCCAGGTTCCTCAAAAATACTTTTAAATGTCTTATTTTAGATGATAATCTAAAAAAATTGAGATATATATATATTCTGGATCTTTTAGGTGACCTTTATTTTCATAACCAAGTCGTGTAATTTCTATGCCCAAAATTATAACAAGGAAATCCAGAAATCCATATGTAAAGGTTTTGATGTTTCCCTATCAAGAGTCACAGATTCACCAAAATCCTGTGAACCTCACTTCACCTGGCTGACCTGAGACAACTACTGGATGGGGCTTCAAGTCTCCCAGTGTTTTCTGTATCAGTGAGCTGCAGAACCACCTACCAGACTTTAATAGTGGTTGACATTATCATTATTTTAAATACGAGGGTAGATTACCGCAATATAAGAGAAAATATGGCTTCCAGTCTCACAAATGTACAAGCATGACAAATATTTTAATTTCTACATAATAAATGTGTTTCCTGAGACCGCCACAACCGTCCTACCAGAGCAGGCGTGAAGCTGCCCACACATTGCACTTGGCCTGTGAGCCCATCAGGGTCCAAGGTTGAACTGGACATAGGAGTGGCCTCCTGGAGACTCTGCCTGCTGGTTCAGTTCCAGGGGGACAGGGGGTCAGACGCCTCTTCTCCCCATGGAGCTGCCCTGTGGCCCAATAGCCGGGTGCCCACCCTCACTGTGGGGATCACGACCCGTCTACACTGGGAGCAGTTGGGGTGGGAGTGGGGAGGGGCTGTATCTCCTAATTACACGGAGATGCGTCAGGGGCCAAGGATGGGGGAGACTGGATGAGGAAGCAGAGTAAACAAACTGGGTCACATACAGAGGCAGAGTCAGCGACAGCTCAGAGGTGTGAATCTGCCCACTTTAAACGAAGTGATACCCATGAGTGGAATGTCCGGGCACAGCCGGAGGTTTGACTTTGGGCTCAGAACCCTTTGGTTTGCCCCGATCCGGGGTCGATGCTCCAGGTAACAGTGTCTCCCCAGGAATCTAGGCCTTTCCCGGTTCTAGGGGATGAGAGGGCTGAGAGCAGCAGCAGGAAAGAGCCCCATTCACGGGCTGTGCTTCGGGGGTTTTCATGGAGCTGTTTTAAAGGAACTGCTTTGTGAACAGTGATGCATCTGGGGCAGAAGTACCGATAAATCAGAGCTGGAAATCGAGCAGGGCCTTCCGTGCTGGCCTGGGGCTGAGTAACTCAGGGGACGCTGGCGGAGGCAACGAGTCTTTTATGATGGAAACCAGTGGCTGTAGGGCCCGAAGCCTCATAATCACTGGGCTTATGAAAGCTCAGTATCAACCCAATAGTTAAAATACCTACAGCTAATTATTCGTTGAGGGTGTTTTCCTCCTCCTTATTCCCAATTATTTTATTGTTTTTGATGCTATCGTGAATGGGATAGTTTTCTTTATTTCTTTTTCAGCTATTTCATTGTTAATGTTTAGAAAAGCTTGTGATTTTATGTCCTGCAACTTTACTGAATTCATTGATTAGTTTCAATAGAGTCTTTAGATTTTCTGTATATAAGATCATACCCTCTGCAAAAAAATGATAATTTTACTTCTTTCTAATTTGGATGCCTTTCATTTCTTTATCTTGCCTGATTGCTCTGGCTAGGACGTCCAGTCCTATGTCAGATAGGCGTGTTGAGAGTGGGCACCCTTGGCTTGTTCCTGGTCTTGGAGGAAAAGCTCTCAAACTTTCACTGTTGAATTTCATGTTAGTTGTGGGTTTGTTGTATATGGCCTTTAGTAGGTTGAGGTATATTCCTTCTCTAACCAATTTGTTGAGGGTTTTTATCATGAAGGGATGTTGCATTTTGTCAAATGCTTTTTCTGTATCTATTGAGATGACCTAATGATTTTTGCCTTTCAATCTATTAATGCTGTGTATCACATTTATTGATTTTTGTATGTTGAACCATCCTTGCGTCCCAGGGATAAATCCCACTTGATCATGGTGTATCCAGAGGAAATGTTGCTCTAAGTCAGGATTCCTCAATCTCAGCACTGCTGAGCACTACTGGGGTGGCTGGGGACACAGGGCCATAGACGGTGAGGCCAGCAGATCGGGAGATGACTGCCATTTAAAAGGAAGCTTAAAAAAAAAAAAAAAAAAGGAAGCTTACTACACTCACAGATCCCAAAAGAAGGGGGCATGCCTCATCCAGAGGGGCCACACAGGAATGCACAGGGGCTGGTCATGGGGCAGAGGGAGAAGCGGAAAGTGGTAAGAGCCTTTATTGTGGTTTCTGCTTGAAGGAATGGGTAGGCGGGCTTAGGATTGGGTAGACTGAATAATTTCAGCAGGTTCTGGGGCATAGGGGCTGTCTGGTTGTCTGGTACCTGGCTCTGGGGTGATTGGGATAGGTTGACAGTGGTCCGGAGTGTGAGAGCTGATAAAGGCTGGGCTGTGGGCTGTGGATTGGTTGGTTTGCATCTAAAAGCTGTGCTCTTGCGGGTGAGCTGTGTACTATCTCTAGGACCTTGGGAAGTACAGTCCCTTCAGGGTCGGCAAACCTCCAGATGCCAAAGAATCAGAACACAGAAAAGAAGAGACATAGCTAATACAATTGGCCTCATGGTACTTGGACAACATATGGAGGTTTTGGTGGAAAACTGGAGAAGGGAGTGGGGGAAGGCTCTGGGGGATGGGTGGTCCTCTCTTCAAGGGGTCGAGGAGTTGCCTGGTATGAGGTAGGTGCCTACTGGGGAAAGCAGTAATCTCCATTCATTTTAGAATGACAGTGATAGCAGTAACCTCTCCCAGATTCCCTTTGGGCACGGAAGCCTGTGCTGTACCTTTGGCAGAGAGCAAGGAATATACCAGGATCACGGGCTAAGCAGAAAGTAGAAAGCTCAAGAAACATAATTAGATTCCTAATATCAAAGGAACAAAAAAGCAGTAATGTCCTGTGTCCAAGTCGTCAGCACCTTAGGGGAGGCAGCCTGCAGGCGTCACTGGGGGGAGGTTTTAGAGTCTGGGGTAAGGTCACCTCTGGTGCAGAGGGCGAAGTCATCTCCAGAGCAAGCTCCTGGGCCACGGTGATATCAACTGGGACGTGGGACTGGGGAATCCTTTCCAGTTGGATACGCCCTCAAGTTGCTGAGGATCTTGCTTTCATGGCTCTTTCTGTTATTGTAATGAGGCTAAGCCATTTGTGTGATCTGAGGGCAACCTTGGGCCTTGGAGCTTAACTTGGAAAGAACTTTTCTGTCAAGGTGCTCATGGGTGCACAGCGAGTACAGGTGATGCTGCCATCCATGCCAGAGCCCAGCTGTCTGTTAAAGCCCCAGTTAAGGGTGTGGCTGAATCTAAAAGTTTCCAGCGATCTGAGGCTTTGCCCAGATGGGTGATAAGAAGGGTTCTACTGCAATGGGTTTTAAACCATATGTCCTGATCGGGGTCTATGATGTCGATAGGGTGTAAGGTGATTTGCCAATTAAAATATCTGTGGCTACGGTTGCAGCTCCAGCGTGAGCCTGCAGGCAGGCCCTCTGAGTCGGCCGATTACCATGGGCCCTTCCCCTCAGCTGTAGGTTTAGGTGGTGATGGGCAAGCCAGTGAGGTCTTTGGGTTGTGGGGCTTCTGTTACTCAAACATGGTGGCGTGTGGACCTCAGCACGTGTCATGTCTGGTTGAAACCAATAAAAGCACCCAGACCAATAGTCATAAGACCAACAGCACAGAATGGTGTACAGCCGCACTAAATAGATTTTTTTGTTTCTGCGCTGGGGGTGGTGGAAGTTTGGCACGCCAATGACCCATAGCAGACGAGAAGCTGCCTGGTCCATGGGACACTCTATGGTTAGTAGATCCCAGGAGTGTATGTGCCCTCCAGCTAGCCTCCGGCCCTTATGGGATGAGGGCAAGATTGAACATTTATAAAGCTGAAAAATTTTCAAAATTGAAAATTTGTAATTTATAAGGCATATTAATTTATGCTTTAATTATAAAGCATTAATTAAAGGGCCTCAAATGTGAGTCCTTAGATACATGGAGGGGAGAAATATCCCTCTTTAAATATAAGAAGGGGTGATGGGAAAGACTTTTAAAAGTTGGTGTGAGGTGTGAGTCTGCCAAGGACCTTGAATTAAGAGAAATTAAGGCCTGGAGCAAGACAGAGACCTATTTGCCAGACTGGAATTTACAGAGGAGTTGACTGAGTGACGGAAAGCAGATCGGTGACTGGCTGAAGAGAGGGCAGTGGGAAGGATTACAAAGGGGCGTGAGGAAACTTTTGGAGGCGATGGCCGTGTTCACTGTCTTGATTGTCATGATGAGGTCACAGTTCCATGATGACTTCACGTGTCAAAACACATTATATGATTTACATATGTTCCACGTATCATGTGTCCATTAAACCTCAATGCGTACAACTGTCTAACGAAGATGAGTCGGAGATAGAGGGGGAGGAGGGGGAAGCAGGGAAAGGAGATTACTAATCGTCAACTTAAAAAAATGCACAACCTAAAAAAATAATAAATAAATAAACAAATAAATAAATAAGGGACTTCCCTGTCTTTGCAGTGGTTAGGACTCTGTGCTTCCACCGCGAGGGGCCTGGATTCAATCACTGGTCGGGGAACTAAGATCCTGCAAGCCGGGCAGTGTGGCAAAAATTTTTTAAAATTATAAATAAATAAATAGAAAGGAGTACTTCAAGGAGACCATTATGTCTCTCAAAGTGGATATATCTGGAGTTTATCAGGGACATGAAACTTCTACTGAATGCTTTTTTCAAGAGCCACATTTATTTAACCATTCACCTCCTGAAAACATATCTTGGTGGTTTCTAAGTTTGGGCAATTATGAATAAAGCTGTTATAAATGTTCACGCATAGGTTTTTGTGTGCACATAAGTTTTCAACTCCTTTGGGTAAATCCGAGGGACATAATTAGTGCATTTAATGGTAAGAAGTATGTTTAGTTTTGTAAGAAACCACCAAACTGTCTTCCAAAGTGGCTGTACACTTTTGCATTCTCACCTGCAATAAATGAGAATTCCTGTTGTTCCACACGCTTGCTAGCATTTGGTGTTTAGGACTTTGGCCATTCTAATAGAAGTGTACCTGTATCTCATTGTTATTTTAATTTGCATTTCTCTGATGGCATATGATATAGTGCATCTTTTCATGTGCTTATTTGCCAACTGTATGTCTTCTTTGGTGAGGTGTCAAGATCTTTGGCCCGTTTTTTAATCAGGTTTTTGTTTCCTTGTTGTTGAATTTTAAGAGCTCTTTGTATATTTTGGATAACGGTCCTTTATTAGATATGTGTTTGGCAAGTATTTCCTCCCAGTCTGTGGTTTTGTCTTCTCATCCTCTTGACAGTGTCTCCTGCAGAGCAAAAGTTTTTAATTTTAATGAAGTCCAGCTTATCAATTTTTTCTTTCATGGTTCATGCCTTTGGTGTTGAATGGAAAAAGTCATCACCATACCAAAGGTCACCTAGATTTTCTCCTATATTATCTTTTAGGAGTTTTGTTATTTTGTGTTTTACATGTTGGTCCATGATCTGTTTTGAATTAATTTTTGTGAAGGGTATGTGGTCTGTCTAGATTCATTTCTTTGCATGTGAGTGTTCAGTTGTTCAAGCACCATTTGTTAAAAAAGCTATCTTTGTTCCATTGTATTACCTTTGCTCCTTTGTCAAAGACCAGTTGACTATATTTATGTGGTGTATTTCTGGGTTCTCTATTCTGTTCCATTGATCTATTTGTCTAGTGTTTAACCAATATCACACTACCTTGGTTACTGTAGCTTTATAGTAAGTCTTGAAGTCAGGTAATATCAGGCCTCTGACTTTGTTCTTCTTCAACATTGTGTTGGCTAGTCTAGGTCTTTTGCCTGTCACATAAACTTTAGAATCGGTTTTCTAGGATTTTGACTGGGATTGTATTGAATTTGTATATTATACTGGGAAGAACTGACATCTTGACAGTATTGAATCTTGCTGCTCATGAACATGGAATAGCTCTCCATTTATTTAGTTCTTTGATTTCATTCATCAGAGTTTGGTAGTTTTCTTCATGTAGATCTTGTATTTTTTTTTTTTGGGCTGCGTTGGGTCTTCATTGCTGCGTGTGGGCTTCCTCTAGTTGCATCGAGCAGGGGCTACTCTTCGTTGCGGTGTGTGGGCTTCTCATCGCAGTGGCTTCTCTTGTTGTGGAGCACGGGCTCTAGGTGCATGGGCTTCAATAGTTGTGGCGCGCAGGCTCAGCAGTTGTGGCTCGCAGGCTCTAGAGCACAGGCTCAGTAGTCATGGCACATGGGATTTGTTGCTCTGTGGCATGTGGGATCTTCCCGGACCAGGGCTCGAACCCATGTCCCCTGCATTGGTAGGCGGATTCTTAACCACTGTGCCACCAGGGAAGTCCCACGTATTTTGTTAAATTTATAACTAAGTATTTCATTTTGGGGGTGCTAATGTAAATGGTATTGTGCTTTTAATTTCAGACTCCACTTGTTCATTGCTAATATAAAGGAAAGCAATTGACTTTTGTATATTAACACAATATATCCTGCAGCCTTACTATAATCAATTAGCTCCAGGAGGTTTTTTGTCAATTCTTTTAGATTTTCTACATAGTCATCATATCACCTGTCAACAAAGATAGGTTTATGTCTTCCTTCCCAATCTGTAAGCTTTTTATTTCCTTTTCTTGTCTTAGTGCATTAGGAAAGACTTCCACTCTTTGGAAAGGAGTGGTGAGAGGGGATGTCCTTGCCTTGTAACTTATATAAATGGGAAAGCTTCACGTTAAACATTAAGTATGTCAGTTTTTTGGTAATCTTTATCAAGTTGACAAAGCTTCTCTCTATTCCTAGTTTACTGAGAATTTCTATCATGGGTGGCTGTTGGATTTTATCAAATGCTTTTTGTGCATCTGTTGACATAATCATGTAACTTAATTTTTAGTTAGTTGATGTGATTGATTATATTTATTGATTTTCTAATGTTGAACTAGCCTTGCATGCCTGGAACAAATCCCACTTGGTCATGGTGTATAATTCATTTCATACATTGCTAATATTTTGTTGAGAATTTTTTGTATCTATGTTCATGAGAGATATTGGTCTGTAGATTTCCTTACTTCCCATGTCTTTGTCTGATTTTGGTATAATACTTGCCTCATAGAATGAGTTAGGAAGTATTCTCTCCACTTCTGTCTTCTGAAAGAGGCTGTAGAGAATTGATATCATTTCTTCTTTCAATGTTTGGTAGAATTCACAAGTGAACCCATCTGGGTCTGGTGCTTTCTGTTTTGAAAGGTTATTAATTATTGACTCAAGATGTTTAATAGATACGGGCCAGTTTAGATAGTCTATTTCTTCTTGTGTGAGTTTTGGCAGATTGTATCTTTTAAGGAATTGGTCCATTTCACCTAGGTTTATCAAATTTGTGGGCACAGAGTTTTTCATACTGGAATACGCAAATGATATCCCTCTTTCATTTCTGGTATCAGTAATTTGTATTCTCTCTCTTTTTTCTTAGTTAGCCTGGCTAGAGGCTTGTCAATTTTATTGATCTTTTTAAAGAACCACCTTTTGGTTTCGTTGATTTTCCGTACTGATTTCCTATTTTAAATTTCATTGATTTCTGCTCTAATACGTGTTCTTTTCTTCTGCTTACTGTGGATTTTATGTGCTCTCCTTTTTCTAGTTTCCTAAGGTGAAAGTTATATTGCTGATTTTAGACCTTTCTTCTTTTTTTTAAATTTTATTTATTTATTTTTTGGCTGCGTTGGGTCTTAGTTGTGGCATGCAGGATCTTCATCGAGGCATGCAGGATCTTTTGTTGCAGCGCACGGGCTTCTCTCTAGTTGTGGTGTGCAGATTTTTTTTTTCTCTTTCTAGTTGTGGCCCTCGGGGTCCAGGGCACGTGGGCTCTCTCACTGAGGTGCCCGGGCGTCTCATTGCGGTTCTCTTGTTGCAGAGCACAGGCTCTAGGCAGGCGGGCTTCAGTAGTTGTGGTGCATAGGCTTAGTTGCTCACGGCATGTGGGATCTTCCCGGACCAGGGCTCAAACCCATGTACCCTGCATTGGCAGGTGGATTCTTTTTTTTTTTTTCGATACGCAGGCCTCTCACCGCTGTGGCCTCTCCCGTTGCGGAGCACGGGCTCCGGACGTGCAGGCCCAGTGGCCATGGCTCACGGGCCCAGCCGCTCAGCGGCATGTGGGATCTTCCCAGACCGGGGCACAAACCCGCGTCCCCCGCATCGGCAGGTGGACTCCCAACCACTGCGCCACCAGGGAAGTCCCGGCACATACTCTTTCAGAACTGTTATGTCTTCCTGGAGAATCAGCCCGTTTATCCAAATGTAATGCCCTTCGTTATCCCTGAAACTTTTCTTACTTTGAAGTCTGTTTTGCCTGAAATTGACGTAGCTACTCCTGCTTTCTTTTGATTAGGTTAGCATGGTATACTTTTCTCCATCCATTTACTTTTAATCTGTATGTGACTTTATATTTAAAGTGAATTTCCTGCAGCCAACGCACAGTTTGATCCACCTTGATAATCTCTGTCTGTTAATCGGTACATTTAGACCATTGACATGGGCTGTGATTTTGATGAAGCCCTGGCAGGTCTCAGTAGCAAACAGGTCTCTTGGATATACTTTAATGGTGGTTGAGATAAGGCAAGTGATGTACTTAGCACAGTGCCGAGGACATAATGAGTGTTCAATAGACCTTAGGCATCATAGTTAGGATTATGACTTTTAGCCGTCAACTTGAAAATTCACCCCTTGTATCTCTTCGTGCTGCCTCAGTGTGACTGAGACACTGCTGTTTATTATCCCGTCTTGTTCATTCACAGCTTGTCACTTCCGACATTCTGTTTCGAGTCACATCGGAGTAAGAATTCATTGAGCTGACAACCTATCACGGGGCATCTTTGCACATAAAATGAACCAATTTATAGTCATTGCCGACAGCTGTTTTTTGAAGGAACAGCCATTTTCCTTAGCTGATTGCAAAGAACAGTGATTAATTCAGCCCATCAGCCTGCAGCGGCACAAGGGTCTCATTGTGTGAAGCCTGCTGGTATCTTAAACCTGCATTTCTGAGTTTGTCAGAATTTCCTGAGCCTAGCCTGGAGTTCCGGAGGTCACTTCATCCACCCTCCTGTCTCCAGAGACCTCTAAATGAAAATAGAGCCTGTTTTTCCTCGGCAATGGGCCATGAGGAGAGGTGAATTTAGCAGCATCTATGTTTCAGGATTCTGTGGACATTAGAAAGGCCACCCTCCTAGCCAGGTGACTTGTCAGGACCTGAAAGGGGCAGAGTCTGATGCTACAATTACTGGAAATATTTAAGGAGCAAAGGCAGGACTGGCTCCCCTTCCCCCTCCCTGGTCTAGAGCGAGAGGTCGTGTGTGGTGAGATGAAGTGGACTTTTGTTTGTATGAAACCCAAAGGAGGCATCAGTGCAGCTTGTAACCATCCGAGCTCTTCTTCCCAATGTCTTTCTGCGATGGAAGGACTTGAGCGCCATGTTCGACATGACCTCCAGGACCTTGCTGTGGACCCCCTGGTGGAGCCAGGACCCTCCAGGAGAGCTGAGGGGTAGAAGAGACCCAGGAGAGTGTAGAGTAAGGACGGGGAGAGAGTGACAGCAGAGGGGGAGGAATCTCCAAACAGCAGTCCCGTGAAGTGGGCTTCAGCTAGACGGGCCGGGACTCCATGGTCAGCCGACCCTGAGTCATTTTCTTTCTAGTGACAGCAGCCCAGCTCGGTGGACCAGACATTGACCAGCGGCTGCCAGGACTTTCCTCTTCCCTCTACAGGGTGAACTTGGACGGAAGCATCTGCACCAATCCATAGAGTGGGGACTACCCTGCCAGCCACGGGCTCAGGCGCCAGGCCCCAGCCATGAAAGTTCTTGCCTTCAAGCTCCTGTCATCCAGCTGGGGAGGGAAAGTGGAGACGGATGACTGATCCTCTCCACTGCGCCAGACGGGAATTCAGGAAGCGACTTCCGTCCTGTCCTCCACTGCCCGGCTCCTTCTTCTAGTCCGAGTTGTGCTTGTTCTTTTTGTCACCCTCTTATGTGTGTCTTAAGCACATATATCTCCATTTTTTCCTCTTTAAATTTTTTATCTTAACACAAAGTTTGCCAGCTCCTTCCCCCAGTTCTCTGCCCAGCCAGTCAATAGTTTTGAATCCCTGATGCGTCCACTTCTGCTCTCTAGTTATTCTTCATGGAAACGGTATGAACAGATCAGTGAAAATCACAGCAGCCGTTTTGTTCAATTCATCATAACAAGTTACATTGGCCATGTTTCATAGCTTAGTGATAGAACATTTTGGTTGTGGAGTTTCTCCGGAGCCCTCCCATACCTTTTTTCATATATTTAAAACTCCTAATCAACTATACCTCAATAAAATTTTTTAAAAAATGTAAGATTCCTTGACTTCTGTGAAGGAGACGTATTTTGGACCCCCATTTTGCAAACATGGAAGCGACGGCGCAGGGCATCGCCAGCATGTTCGTGGCGAGGCTGGGCTGGGAGCTGTGGGCTTCGGACTCCTTGTCTCCTGCCCACGTGTATTCAGCACGCCCGGAAGGACGGAAGAGGCTGCTGCCTTGGGGAGCCGTGTTCAACTCACGTGCGTATTCCAGACACAGCTGTCGCTTCTGCAAAAATGGTCGAGATGTTGACTCTTAAGCTGCCGGCCACCCACCGTGGTGGGAGGATGCGATTTGAGCCGGGCTGCTCGCCTTCGGGAAGCCGCGTCTACATCCGCATCACCGCGGGGCGAGGCAGGAGGTAGGGTTTCCAGGACAGTTGGCAAGAATCATGCCTCGTATTTCCCAGAGAACGCGTACCGCTGTAAAGGAAGAAATAGTTGGTTTTTCTCCAGCTGCTGAGCTGTGAAGAAGCAAGAAGCTCTGTCTCCGGGGCAGGACAGTCCTCGGAGAAAACAGGGGGGCCCTGCCCCAGCACAGATGAGAAAACTGGGCGAGTGCACCTGCCCTGCATCACGGGCTGCTCTTCTGCTGGTCCTTCTGGGGCCTCGCTGCCTAGAGAGGCCACAGGCTCCAAGCCAGAGATGGCATCTCACCACGTTCTGCCATACATAGAGCAAAGCGCCATCTTCCTGCGGCCGTTCCATGTAACGGGAATGTGCTGGGACTCTGCAGTCTCACAACTTCCCTTTGGTTCCTAACAACATTAAAAAGAAAAACGCTGGTGTGTCTGGAAGCAATTTCGGAGGCCTCTGGATGCGGCAGGTGTCAGTGATTGGCTGTCAGGTTGTCATTTACAAGACAGTTCACTGAGTAAATGATTCCAAGGGGCTCAGGAACCAGACCCAGGACGGCACATAAGGCCCCATCCTGCAGTTGGAGCTGAACCTTGAGTCATTTGCTTGATGGATTTTTTTCTTTCCCTGGAAACAGGAAATAGAGTCTCAGCTTTCTCCCTAAGCCTCAGGCAACAGGGCTTGTGCAGGAAGTCCCCTTCTCTCCTCGTCCGGCAAACAAAGATGCACACACGTCCCCGAGCTCTGCAGACACAGCTCTGCTTTCTGCCGCCGGTTCCGTGGATCCCTGTCCCCTCCCCTGGGCTGGTCCCAGCATAAATCTCCACATCTCGGGGTCACTCCCCCTCTGCACACAGGCTGCTTTGCAAGTGGGAGAAAGGGTCCACAGAACTGGATATAAATTTCCGTGGGAACAGATGGGTGGTGTGTTTGCACACAAACCTGTACGTATCACAAACGAACCCAGAGAGACGGGGACCTAGGCGATGCATAAAACTTCTTGCCAGCAACGCTGTCAGCTTCATAAAGCTTCAGTTCGCTGCCCTGACAGCCTGAAATGTCTCCCTTATTCCTGGAGGGAGCACAGGGTCCCAGGTGAGGTCACAGCGCAGCTGCACCACTGCCTTCCATAGGGTGGGCGGATGGCACCCTGAAATGCTTTCCTGAGCCACCTGTCCTGCCCAGGACCCCTCTGAGCACTGAAGCAGTCAACCAGTAAGATATTCACAGCGCAGGGCAGGGTAGACACCTCGGGCGCCCGTGGCAGCCCAGCCCTTGCACTTGCGGGGGAGGCCTGAGGCCGGGGAAAAGCCACCGGATGTCTCTGGAAATGGCCAGCCTGTTTTTCAGGTCTCCCTTTGAGTGCTTGCTAGAACAGCATCTTAGAAGTGTGTTAAGGCCGCTGCCATCCTAGCAGCGTAGACAGGGGCATGAATGCTGCTTTCAAATGAAGCCCAGCTGGGAATCAGTATTGTCGTCCCCGGAGATCTGATTCCCAGCAGCTCCAACTGGTCCCATTATGCCAATCACCTCATCTCCTTTCTGTTTTCCTCACTGCCTTCCTCTCCTTATGAGTTTGTTCCCCTTTGGGAGTAATCTCCAAAAACCTCAGTTGTTTTCAGAATACTTAAAAAATTTTTTTTAATTTTATATTGGGGCATGGTTGATTGTAACAATGTTGTTAGTTTCAGGTGTACAGCAAAGTGATTCACTTATACAGTTATATATGCAGAATACTTTTGATTTACCTTTTTAAAGTAAACCTTTTAGTTGAGCATAATTCATACAGAGAAGTGCACAATGTCTGAGGATTGAGCTCCAAGAATGCCCACGAAATGAACACGCTAATGTAGCAAAGCAAACAGATATGGAAACAGAATCAGCAGCGTCCCAGGAGCCCCCTATGAGCCCCTTCCATCCCTGCCCGCCCACAGGGGAGCCCTCTGCTTCGTCACTGGGAGTTGACTTTGCTTATTTTGAACTTTACTTAAGTGGACTCAGGCGACAGTACGTCTCTGAGATTCACCTGTGTTGTCGGGTGTGGAATTGCTGAAGAGTCCTCGAACTTGTTTGCTCTGAAAGAACGCTTAGCCAATAACAAGTAGAAGAAAATGAGTTCGGACAGGAATTTTAAAGCCAGCTTGAGTGTGGATGGGAGATCCCAGAGAACTTGGCCTTCAGAGTGTCTGAGCTGGAGGTGGAAGGTGAGCTAAGAGCCCGCGCCCTGCCCCCCAGCCCCCTGCTCTGCTCTGAGATGTGCTCCAGCTACCTCTCTCTTCACCCCAGATTGATGGTCAAAATGAGGACAAATTGAGTGTCTCTTGTTTGCCTAAGTGAGTTTGTATACCAAGCTGTGTGTACCTCCTGGAAAGACTGCTCACCTGAGCTTGGGATTCAGAGCCAAGTGGATCAACTGAGAATCTAGACTAATTTCCAGGAATGTGGAATCAGACACAGCCACCGATGAATAAATCAACAGGCGTCCGTAAGTGCCGCTGCGCTTTTCCTTCACTCACCTACATCCACAGGCTCTGAACTAAGTCCTTCATTTCTTTTTTCATTTGTGAATTAGATTCCTGTATCACAGAGCTGAAGATGCAAGCCATGATTTCATAGAGCATTATATTTTACACCACTAAGAGATAAAAAATGCCCGAGATGGAGAGTCTAGTGGAGACCCGTGTGCAAAGCTGAGACACTAAAATCATTCACTGTGCGGGGTAGAGAGAGATGACTCAGCCAGGCAGACACGTGAGTGAGGAAGCACACCTGCCTCCACCTGGGCACGTGGGGAAGCAAGGAAATAAAAGTCGCATGAAGATTTGAAGCCAAAGCCTATCGAGATCCGTCAGTGGACTGAATTCGCACCGGCGAGCGTAGCATCCGTTTTAAAGTGGCCTCTGTGTTGCTCCCTGATTCTGGCAGAAGCAAATGCGGATCTTCCCTGGAGAAGGCAGACTTCCTCCAGGGAACTGCAGTTGTGAGATGCCATCAATCTCAAATTTCAGGATCTTAGAATGGGAATACATGACATTTGCTAATAACACCTACTTCTCCGACTTGTGGTGGAGATTGATGTGGAAACATACACACTGCCTAGTATATAATAAGTTCAATAAACGGTAGTCACCACTGGGTATCGTGTCCCACCTCTCTGTATTTATGAGTAGGTACCCTGGAGTCCCAGTAACTCTGGCCAGAGAGCACAATGAAAGTAACAGCGGGAAGCCTGGGCTGGCAGGGGAGGCTTCGTGCGGGAGAGGTCTTGAGCCTGGTTGTGAAGGATTGAACAAGTCAAGAGGGGAGAATATTCCAGGCTGTGGAAAGGGTATGAGCAAAGGCTGGGAGGCGGACGCAAACATGGCCTACAAAGAAGGAAGGGGATGAGTGCGAAGGGCACGGGTGTGAGAAGGGATGGGGAGGGGGCGCGGTTTGGAGTCCTGTCTGGAACTGATGGACGGTCCTGGTAAAGGAACGGTGTGCCGTCCCCGTCACCTGAGCTGACCAGGATGAGCTCTGATGGTGCAGCCCCTGGAGAAGGGTGAAGCTGGGGACAGTCCTGAGCCATGACCGGCTTTATGGCTGCAGCAGGACGGGGTGCTGGGGGGGTGGGGGGGGATGGGCCGCTGCACTGACACCCCAGGTGAACGCAGACAGTGTGAGTTGCAATAACATCACGTTGGAAGGAAAAATAAAGAGCAAAAAGATATAAGAGGTTATCACTTATGTATATTTCAAAGACAAAAAAAACAGTAGATGTTTATGGAACACGTGATATGCAGTAAAAAATGAAGAATCACACAGCCACCAACATGTGGGTGTGTATGGGTGGATGGAATCCCAGGTGTGTGTGGGTGGATGGAATCCCAGGCACCTTTGCTATATCTGTCATCCTTTATCTATTTAAAAGAGAGGGATACAGTGATCGCATGTATACAATTACATAGTAAAATACTAGCAGGTTTTTATTTTAGTGGTCAGCACAGAGGTGCCAATTATATTATTTTCTGTATGTTTGCAAGTTTTTATAATTTTCAAAAAAATTAAACAATGAAAAACTGCAAAGAAATATATCAAAATGTTCCTAGAAATATATTACTGTGCTCACATGGCTTGTGCCAGCATGGGAGAAGTGTGTGATCCTTTTCTCCCCTTGGTTTTCCAAGTTCTGTGACTATAGTATTTTTTATAAGGAAACACTTACAGATGATTCTTTTAATTTGTTTAAAAAGTAACTATATGGAAAAGAAAAATGAATAGCAGACTATGTATCAACCTCTTTGTATCAACCTCTCAGCAAACAGGGCTCCTTTGTAAGGTGTGATTAATAAAATCCGCTGGGGAGGGTATTAGCGGGCTCTTTATTACAGGGCTCATGTCATACAAAGGGTGCAGTGTTGCTAATTCTGACACCAATATTTCCGCAGGACTGAATTGATAGAATCTTTCTGAATGTGTTATTTATGGCACCGAATGAAAAAGGTCTTGTTCACAAGCCAGACTCTAGGCCCGAAAGGGACAGACAGATCTGTATGCGGGCTCTTTTGCCCAATTTAAAACCAGCATCTTCATAGTAACCAAAATTAATCCAGCATGAATTTTGCTGAATCGGATCCTGGGCCTGCAGGAGGGGGGTGCATCGATGGTCAGCTGCGTAGATGGGCCCAGTCCTCTCGCCGCCGGGGTCACTACACAGAAGTGTAGAAATGTAGATAAAGTTCCTCAAACCCCCAGTTCACAAACGCTGGGACAACCAGCATCCTCTCCGTGTTTGCAGGGAGGTGGGGGAGTTTCCAGGTTCTCGCAGTCGCCTCTAGCCTCTTGTTCTGAAATCCTTTCCCCAGATTGTTCCTCTTGAACCTGCAGCCCCCCACTGGGGGCTCCCTCTCCCCCCAGGTTTGAGGAGGTGGGGTGCACGAGGGGGTGATGGAGGGGCTGAGCTACTGCCCCACAAAACTTCCCCCAAGTGAACAACGCCCCCCCATAAAGCCCCTGCTGATAAAGCCCTGCTGCTCTCCGCTGTTTCCTACTCCTCTATCTACTGTTTTTGTTTTCTGGTCTAGGGTCTCCTAGCCATTCAGTCTTGCACTGCTCTGAGTAAATATATTAACCAGAACAATTTTGTTCTTACAGTTTTACTCCCATCCATCTTGGCTTTGCCCCAAGGGCTGTCCCCCCCCCCACCCCCAAACAACAGAATAGTACCTCAAAGGGTTTTGTCAAAAAAGAATTCTCCACGCAAGGTGAGATGCTGCCGGCAGAGGTTAAATGGCCACCATTCAGCCCCACAGTCCTGCTACGGGCGGGGCTCACCCCTTCACAACGTAGCTCCAGAATCAGAATGTATCTGGAGCCAAGCTGACCATATAGTTCTAAGTGTCAAACAAATGGTGAAAGCAGAAAGTTTTGTAGCTGTGGGTGTGGCATGGGGGAGAAAGCTAAGGCATTAGATGACCTGTAAGAGATTGTCTGAATTACTGAAATGATGGAAACAGAGACAGAATTTTCAATAACGTCTCTGAGACCGGCTTCTTGTGTCCTCAGGCTGTTTTGCAGGCTGGGGGCTGTTCCCTCTGTCCAGAAGATGCCGTGGGCTCCGAGCTATCCGCCACTTCCTGGGGGGAGGGGCGGAGGGGTCTCTGCTCTGGTCTGATTGCCATGGACGAGGGAGGCCTGCATTTTCCTGCCTGAAGTTGGGAGTAAAAGAACAGTGCAACTAGGACAAGCCCTGGAGTCCTGGTCCAGCTGAGCAGGGAGCTCATTTCTGAAAGTGGAGCTATAACAAGAGCCACCTGTGCCGTAATGACCTCCTAGATTAAGAAAAAGTTGAAAAACCAGACCTGAAGGAAGCAGAGTCCTTCCCACGAGGGCAGTGCAGCCGTAAGTCTGTTTTGGAAATGAACCAGCTGTGAGCGGACACGGCCCCACGCAGTGACTGGGGGTCGGTGTGGAGAAACAGGATCCAGGCCCAGGAATCGAGAGAACAAAGCACGACACAGTCAACTGCAGCTCTGAGCTCCTCGCTTCACCCACGGCTGAGGTGGCGCTTGGTCATCACTTGCAAGTCCTCAGAATCTGTCCTGCCCGAGAGAGACTCCAAGACCCGAGTGCACACGTGGCCACTGCACAGCAGCTTTCCCTGAAAATGGCAGCAATGGGGGCTGACGCCTCACAGCTGGGCTGAGCATCGTTGCAAGCACTGATCGCCCGGCAGCTGGAAGGGTAGTGAGTGCTTGAGAAGAGAACGTGGGCTCAAGGACACCGAGTGACTACTTATTTTTACTTCTGAAAACGCTTCACCTTGCGTTTCCACTGCCGCCTCTTCTACGGCTGTTGCCTCAGCTCCTACTTGCATCCTCTGCCCATAAAACAAGGTGAAGTGGATGTGGGACTTGACAGAATGAACCATTTGGCATTGGGCACGTGGTTTTTCAGTAAAGGTGCCAGTACCAGCGTGTGTGATGCTGGCACGATTGTACTTAGGGACAGCGCCTCCCACTGTCTTTCCTGTGAGGTGTCTGCATCCCTTTCACTTGTGCTAACCCCTCAAGGAGACAGAGGGCTGCTGAATAACTACGGATGCACCCCAGGAACAAGACGTGCGGTCCAGCATCCCAGCTGGAGGAATCATTTTCTAGTCAATCTGCAGTGAACTTTAACCTAAAACAAGCCTGCTTTCAGAATTAACTAGACCGTGAGGGGGAGTATGACAGGGAAGATGCCCGATGTGCTCAGAAGAGCTTCTCGCGACTTGGTTATGATGCAGAGGGTGTGTGTCACCCCCGAGTGACGGAGGTGGCCCCCGCTTGGTATTCTTGATGTAATGTGGGTGAATATCCCCACTTACATGTACGCACACCTCTTGTCTCTTGCCTATAAACTGGGTGGTAAGATACTTGTTACACATCTTTCATGCTTAATGGAGTACTGAATTGAAATTGCTTGTTTTGTGGACCTTCGCCACACCTGCCCCAGCAGGAGCCGGTAAATCACTGACCCAGGATTGGAAACTGAGTCCAGACAGGTTGGCTAGGCCTACGTACATCACTGATACAGGTTTGCACTAAGTAAAATATTTACTGGGTGGAATATATACAGTAATTATCCTAGAGATAAAAATTGGGGGAGATACAATTTATTACCGAAAATTAAATTTTCATAAATATTGAGAAGAAAAATAGTATAATAAATCTTCATGTATTCAGCACCTGGCTTAACAATTATCAACTCAAAAAAAAAAAAAAAACCCAATTATCAACACATACCCAACCTTTTTACATGTATACACTCCCTGTGGATTATTTTGAAGCAAATCTCAGCTATCACATTTTGTCTATAAGCACTTCACTATGGCCCTCTAAAATAGTAAAATTCTTTAAAAAAATAACCATTATAACAATACCACCCCTAAAATAATTAACAATTACTTAGCATCATCAAATATCCATTCATTTAAAATATTTTTCAGATTGTCTCATATTTTTTTATAGTTCTTTCAAATCAGGATCCAAAGAAGGTCAAATCACTGTAATTGACTGACATGCCGCTTAAGTCTCTTTTAATCTAATCTCTAATTTCTCCCTTTCTCTCCCCACCCTTTGTATTTGTTGAAGAAACCAAATTATTTGTCCTGTAGGTCTGGGTTTTCCTAATTGCATTCCCCTGGTATCTTTTAGCCTGTAGCTCTCAATGGTGAAAAACTGAAAGCATTTCCTCTAAGATTAGGAACAAGACAAGGATGTCCACTCTCGCCACTATTATAACTCATGCCGCTCAGTACCAAGGAAACAAACAACCCAATCCAAAAATGGGCAGAAGACCTAAATAGACATTTCTCCAAAGAAGACATACAGATGGCCAAGAGGCACATGAAAGGATGCTCAACATCACTAATTATTAGAAAAATGCAAATCAAAACTACAATGAGGTATCACCTCACACCAGCTAGTATGGGCATCATCAGAAAATCTACAAACAACAAATGCTGGAGAGGGTGTGGAGAAAAGGGAACCCTCCTGCACTGTTGGTGAGAATGTAAATTGATACAGCCACTATGGAGAACAGTATGGAGGTTCCTTAAAAAACTAAAAATAGAATTACCGTACAACCCAGCAATCCCACTACTGAGCATATACCCAGAGAAAACCATAACTGAAAAAAACACATGCACCCCAATGTTCATTGCAGCACTATTTACAATAGCCAGGTCATGGAAGCGACGTAAATGCCCATCGACAGATGAATGGTTAAAGAAGATGTGGTACATATATACAATGGAATATTACTCAGCCATAAAAAAGAATGAAATTGGGTCATCTGTAGAGACGTGGATGGACCTAGAGTTTGTCATACAGAGTGAAGTAAGTCAGAAACAGAAGAACAAATATCGTATGTTAATGTATATAGGTAGAATCTATAAAAATGGTACAGATGAACTGGTTTGCAAGGCAGAAATAGAGACACAGACGTAGAGAACAAACGTATGGACACCAAGGGGGGAAAGCGGCAGTGGTGGTGGTGGTGGTGATGGTGATGGGATGAACTGGGAGATTGGGATTGACACGTAAACACTGATGTGTATAAAATGGATAACTGATAAGAACCTGCTGTATAAAAAAGAAATTAAATTTAAAAATTCAAAGAAAGAAAGAAAAAAAAAAGACATCAGGGAGCTAAGAGGACATCGGAGCCAGGAGCCAGAAACCGGGGAGGTGGTCTGGAGGCAGAGGTGCTTCTCCAACTAGAGGTGCTGACTCAGCAAGGGGCCTCTGGGCGGAGGTAATGGTCTATTTCTTGATCTGCTGCTGGTTACACAGTGTGTTTACTTGGTGGAGATCCACTGAGATGGACTCATGATTTGAGTACTTTTCTCTTTATATGTTTTGCCTTAAAAAAAAAAAAGTCATTTAAAGGCTTTGGCAATTAACAAACTAGGGTTTGAGGCCCAGCTCTGCTGCTTGGAAACGTGCCCTCAAGAAAGTTCATCTTTTTCAAAACCCAATCTCTTTAGGTGTAAAATGTGGAGTGTAAGTGACAGCCTCATGGGAGTGTTCTGAGGTGTAAATGAGAACTTGTCAAGTAGCCTGTCAGGTGCCTGGAAGCTGGTGGGGCTCAGAGAACAGCACCTCTGAGGATGTGTTGCCTTTTTCTGAGCACCTGCTATGCCGGGTGCTGCATTTCTATCTCACCCTCTGCGGTTTCACAGAGAAGGAAGCCAAGGCTCAGCGTGGTGAAGGCCTTGCTCTGGAGAGTAAACAGCAAACAGCAGGGCTGAGATTCAGACTCAGGCCTTGTCCAGGACCAAGACTGGGAACCCTTGTCTATATGGCTGGCGGATTAGTCATTACATGGAGAATCCACTTCCAGATCTGGCCTCTGTTTCTGCTAAGTGAATACAATCTCAAGATTAACTTCTAGATTCAGCCTTGTTTCGCAGTATTTCCAGTTTGCCCAGATTAAACGTACTTGTCCCAATGAACTCTCTAGAAAAGGGAGGCATTTAATCTCATCTCAAGGTGAAATTGAGAAATGCAGTAAGTTAGATGGCAGATTTTATTCCAGAGTAACCAAAATAAATCTTTGCCAAGCTCAGAGGTAACTCAAATGTTCATTAGTCTTTCTTTTTTTTTACATTTTACAATTTAATACTTGAATAATTGGAATTCATTTTTTGCAGCAAATGTACATTATATTTTTGTATTATTTATTCTCATGACTATGAAATCACACTTGTTTATGCATCCTCCATGTTCCATACCCAAACGCTTATGATCAGTGAATTCATATTTTTACTTTATGTAAATGTTCATTAGTCTTAAAGAAGAAGGGGGGAGGGGGGAGGGGAGGAGGAAAGGGCTTCCATTTTCCAGGGCCAGGATGGAGGGGGCTGCAGTGGAGGCTGGGGACGTGATGCCATGAGCCCATCCCAGAGCAGAGTTTAGGAAGCAGCTTCTGGAATGTGCTGCAGAGCCCAGCCGCACGAGCCCCGTTCTGCCTTGCTGGCCTCGCAGCCTGGAGAGGCCCAGGGGCTTGTGCCCTGAGGCTCGTGCGCTCTAGTCAGGCGTGCCTTTGCGGGGGTTTAGGTGTCTGTCCCGTCGGGATGAGGCATCTCCACTCAGCAAGCTAGTACTTCATGTTTTTGTTTTTCCCTAGAGTTGCCTAGTAAACACTTCTACTGGAAAATTCCAACCTTGCCTTGGATGAACTAAGAGGAAAAGAAATGTGTCCACACCCAGGCCAGCCCAGCCAGGCAGGGCAGAGGCGCTGGGGACCAGCTTCGTCGACGTGGCCACAGCTGCAGCTCCAGCTGGAACTCGGGGGCGTCTGGACAGCGGCACGGAGCAAGGTGGATCCCGGGGGCCGTTGACATTGGCCCCAGGCCCTCCCCTCTGCTCTCTCCAGCCCTTTCATACTTGTTGCTCTTTGTACACAGTCCCAGCACTTATCACTTAACACATCTGTTCTCCCGACTCAGAGCCAGAGGCCAGCCCTGTTCACTGGGCATCCCGGGGGCCTACGTGGCATTTATATGTAATCAGCGCTCCTTGCATGAAACCAAATGGTGTGAGATTGACGTGGGGGACGGTCGGCACGACCCAGGACCGGGGGGAGTGTCCCAGTGTGACCTCCCTGGAGAGCGGGTAGGCACACAGTACCTGGGGGGGCCCCCGCAGGCGAAATTAGAGTTATTTGCTTTTAAATGATTATTCTTTTGAACAAATTGAAAGAATGTTGTCAAATATACGCTCCGATGCGCTCGAATCAGATGATGGCGAAGGTTGGTGAGTTTGGCAGAGACGCGGGCTGGGAAGGGGTGCAAGGTGGGTGCCAGGAGGAGCCTCGGGTCTGTCCACAAGGTGGCGCTCACCTCTCGTTCTCAGTTCCCATCCACCAACAGTCTGTCCTTAAATCGCTGCAGGACAATTAGGATGACACTGCTGTGTCCGTGCTGTGTCCGTATCTGGTTTCAGGCACCACCCCCCACCTGCTCTAGAAGATTTCAGACACTCTCGTGTCCCCAGGAACCTGGCCCAGAACCGGCCCGGGTTAGCTCACGCACAGGTGTTTGGGTGGTGACAGGGTGTCTGCTTTGAGTAACTTGCTGTATTGGAACCTGTGGCCTTAGCTAGTGGGACCGTTGTCCTTAGTCTGTACTGCCGCTGAGGTGACCTGTCACACTGACCCTGTCACTGCAAACATGCCTGGGCTTTTTCCGTGCAAAAGTGTCAATTTACAAGAGAAAGAGTCTTGGCCTCTGAATTACACGAGAGGAGTTTTAAATGCAGACTGAACGACCCAGTATAAACAATGAGGAAAATCCTCCTTCTTTGCCTTAAACTTTCATACCATCCCTGTGGACACAAGGGGTGCGCCTATACAATTGTTCCATTGTCAGAGAGAACGAGCTTCATCAAGTTTCTTCCCTTC
The DNA here is from genome assembly GCF_003031525.2 of Neophocaena asiaeorientalis asiaeorientalis. NCBI lineage: Eukaryota > Metazoa > Chordata > Mammalia > Artiodactyla > Phocoenidae > Neophocaena > Neophocaena asiaeorientalis. Next base: position 3,069,318 of record NW_020171817.1, read on the forward strand.
AAACGATCTTTCAAGCTCCCCCGCAAGAACGTTGACCAGGCATCTCACAGAACAATGAGACAAAGTCCCCAGATGCTAACCCGGCCTCTTGACGGATCTCCAGATTCTTCAGGTTGAACCCAGTTTTCACTAGTTTTGAGAAAATTTGCAGTGACCATCCTTCCCCACGTCGTGTGACAGGGCCGAGCATTGTGTGTCCTATTTGGTGTAGAAATCTCCATAAAAGGGGAAACAATTCCCAGCCCGAAAACATTTAAAACAGTGCGCCTGTGGGCAATCTTCTGAAATGTCACCAGCTGATGAAAATAATCTGTCACGTTTCTGCCCTGCCTTACAGTCCATGCGCCCTTACACCCCGAGTAACCCTGTGGCACCCTGTGAGGGGTCCCGCAGATAGATTACTGTCCCACCGCGGACAGGAGGAAATGAAGAGTCAGGAGGTCAAGTGACTTGTATAACGTCACCGAACAGGTGAGTCTCAGAATCCGGACTAAGCCACCTTGCCCCAGTCCCGGCCCCTCTTGCTTCATGTCCTTTGCTGTTTCCAGGAGCCAGGCACCTTCCTAGGTGTCAGGGACACAGCTGTGAACAAGATGCACAAAATCTCTGCTTTTGTGGACATCTTAGTGGGGGAATGTGGATGAACAAATGAGTCACAACGTAGGTGTTTTATTAAGTGGTGATGGGGGCTTTGGAGAAAAAGAAAGCAAGGCAGTGGGGCACCTGGAGGGGGAGGGGGTCTGGTGCAGTTTTAAGGGGGCTCAGGCGACCTTTGAACAGAAGCCTGAAAGTGGGAGGGAGTGGGTCACACGGAACCTGCAGGAAACACTCCCAGGCCGGGGAACGGTGCTCACCCGGGCAGGGCCGGTGGCAGCGCAGGCGGGCTGGTGAGGTCAGAGGGGGGATGGAAGCGGCCTGAGGAGGGCGCGGGTAGGGGGCCACCGTCCTGGTCTCGGCTTGGAGATGGAGCCCTTACAGGGTTTCAAGCCGACGTGTGATACATTGCTTCCATTCTAACAGGGTCACTCTGGAAGTTTCCCTTACAACATAAATTTCCAGTGAAATCCAAGAAAGCAGTGGTCCAGGTAAATGTTGCTAGGCTTACTTTCATTGTAGTCCTCCTAAATGGGACACGGATGGGTGCCTGCTATGGGGGTCCCTGGTAAGGGGCTCTCTTCACCCACCTGCTCTCATTCTACCCTTACAATCAGCCACACGATGTAATGGCTATTACACCATTTTGCAGATGAAGAGACTGAGGCTCAGAGAGGCTGAGTGACCCGAGTCTGCAGGTGACCAGCGACATCCCTTGAGCTCAGACTAGACTCAGTTGTCCCTCTTGTGAACATGTGCTCATTAATGGCTGAAATGATCTTTGCAGTGGAAGAAAAGGTGATCCTTGCCCAAGTGCCTCATAAGAAATACACTTACGGGCTTCCCTGGTGGCACAGTGGTTGAGAATCTGCCTGCCAATGCAGGGGACACGGGTTCGAGCCCTGGTCTGGGAAGATCCCACATGCCGCGGAGCAACTGGGCCCGTGAGCCACAATTACTGAGCCTGTGTGTCTGGAGCCTGTGCTCCGCAACAAGAGAGGCCGCGACAGTGAGAGGCCCGCGCCCCGCGATGAAGAGGGGCCCCCGCTCGCCACAGCTAGAGAAAAGCCCTCGCACAGAAACGAAGACCCAACACAGCCATAATTAATTAATTAATTTAAAAAGAAATCACAAGAGGCTTTATATAAAAAAAAAGAAATACACTTACAATAAAAACTGGCGAATATTTTAAGTGTTTTATTAACACAATGGCAGTGTCCCTTCATGACATTTGTATGTGCCATTCAACCTGCAAATCTTATTTTCAACAGTGAACCAAGTAATACGTAATAATTTTTAACAGAGGGCCTCTGATTAATCTTTGGTCCTATTAAGAAAACCAAAAACATTTAAACAGCATTTGCAAATATGATAATTTGATTTTCTTAATTATCTGATTAACAAGCAAATCGTGCCAAGCGCTTAAGTAATTATCCCTGGAAAAATAACAAACAAAATCTGAACACATGATGAATTTTACATTTTCTTAAAATGTGAACATAAAATGAGAATCTGAGACAACTATTTAACTGCACGCTTTAAATTAGAATTTCAGGATTGACCTGGCACTCCAGCACAAAATTCTCTGAAACATAACAAATCGGAAAAAAACCAAATATTCACAGACTTTTTCTTAACCCCAATATTTCAAAGATAGGTTTGATTTATCTTCATCATTTTTACACTTAATTCTGTATCTTTTCAAGACTAAATGTCACGTGCCCACTAAGGAAATGATGATATCATTCCAAATAAATTTGGGGTTGAATTCCCAAGTGAATTCTGGAGACCCCTTACCACTGGCTGAGGTCACATGATGTGCAGGAGAATTAGTTAGGAAGTGTGGGCCAGGGGTAGGACGTCCAGGGAGAGTCTTCTTGACGACCAAGCTGCACCTGGTTCCATACTTGCTGTGTCTGATTCTGTACTTGCTGTGTCTGGTTCTGTACTTGCCATGTCCATGTCTTGCGAACAGCTTGGTTTACCCACTTGTCCCCTACATTCAGTTGTATGTCATCTCCTTCCTGCCATTTCTCTACCCCACGTGAATGGACTTCACAATGTTACTTCTGGCTGAATTCTAGCTTCTTTTCATCTTTTGCACGTTTGCTGCAGCCATAATGTACAGGCATTTAGATGATGCTGGACGGGGCTCTCTCTCTCTCCAAGGCTTGGTGTGACTGTGACCACAGTTTGGAGTCAGGCCAATGGGGAGACCAGGGTGTGTGTGGCAGACAGTGACAATGAGGAAGGAGAAAGCAAATCTGAGTGACCCTGAGTGACCTTGAGGCAGGCAGAGGAGCGGGACGTGGGGAAGGTCTGTGAGGTATGTACTGGCTGGGCTGGAGCTACAGAGAGCCGGGGCTGGGGCCGCAGGTTCCTGAGATGACGGGGGGACACAGGAGCCAGCAGGGTGGCTGTGTGCGCGTCTCTGAGCCGAGGTCCTGGGACCCCCGGGGGGAGGGAGGAGTGAGGGCGCAGCCAGGGAACCGGGAAGAAAACAGTGACCAGAGGCAACGGTGGGAGAGTGAGAGGTCAGGTGCTGAGCACACGAGGGGCTGCGAGGGACGAGGATGGGGCTCAGCGCCCTCAATGAGGCAGGCTGGGCCGGACGGTGCTGCAGAAGTGGTCATGTGTGTGCGTGTGTGTGTCTGCGTGTACATGTGTGTGTGAGTGTGTGTGCCTGTGTCTGGGTTATGCGTGTGTGAGCGCCTGTGTGTGAGTGTGCATATCTGTGTGTGTACGTGTGTGTGCGTGTACATGTGTGTGTCTGTGTGTTATGTGTGTCTGTGCGTGTACGTGTGTGTGTGAGTGTGCATATCGGTGTGTTGTGTGTGTGTGTGAGTGTGTGTCTGTGTGTGAGTGTGCATGTACTCCCAGTCCTGGGTCGGGCACAGCTTTTGCTGAAGCTGCCGTGGCTCGTCCTCCTACTTGCCTTTGGGACACAGAGGAAATGGTCTGACCAGGATGTGTGTCCATCTGAGTGGCCGCATCCTCAGAAAGATCTGGCCACGACGCAGTGACATCATGACACTGGAATTCCTTTCACTCTGGAAGACGTGGAAACAGCTGCGCACGATTCTTTAGGGTCTGGTAGCTGTAATTCTCCATGTTTATGGAATTTTCTTTTACCTTAAAGTACATTAGAAATACTGACGTGGCAATATAAATAACCTCTATTCTTGTTGTTAAAGCAAGAAGTCTCTTGAATTTGTATTTCTATTTAAAACCAAACCCCCAAGGAAAGCCCAAGCACACACAAGTTCCTCAGTGCTCCACGCACCTCTGTGGTCCCCAGCAGAGACAGCGGCTTCCCCGGGGTCCCCCAGGGTACAGGCAGCCCCCTGGACCCCTGCCCTCAGCTCTGCAGACAGTGGGGAACAGAGCTGGTGCCGCAGCCCTGCAGTGTGTCCAGATGGGAGGCCCATATTCTGCCGTGTTGCCGTGTCCTGCACCCCCCTGCCGGGCTCACCACATGGACGATGGGCTTGTGGACTCAGGGATATTTCGAAAGCAGAAGCCTTTGGCACAATGGCTCTTACTCTGTTTGCAGAAGAGAGTTGCCATCCACACAGAAAATTATAGTTTCTATGCATGTGGGTTTGGAATTTGAACAAGAAGTGGCTTTGTCCTGGAAACGCTTTATCATAGCTGAAAATTACAACTTCTTTCTTTGCCACATCACCAGATGCACAGAAGGCTCGGAGAGAGGAAAGCTCTGTGTTCACTGCTTGCAAAATGCAAAAGCCACATCAGGGACGTGGCCATCATCTGAACCAGCATCTTGTCTGGAAATAATTATGCCTCACGAGGAAAGCTAAGGAAATCTGCAGTGCACAGAATACAACATCCAGACCCCAACGAAGGCGACAACATTCCCTTATGCTTTGGACCAGCTGGGCCTCAGACCCTCGGGGTGGAAAAAGCAGGTTTTGCCCACAGCTTCAATTAGAAACAGAATCAGATAAAATTAAAAAAAAAAAAAAAAAGAAACAGAATCAAAGTCACGTTCATTACCCTGTTAAATAATGATGTATACATGAGGAGGGAAGCTTCCAATAAACTGAAAAATCATTTTTATTGCTCAGTTTGAGACCGGGATTCTCGTAGCACTAAAACCATTCCAGATTCTTCTAGTATGTTCCTTCTGTCTACACAAGGGTCATGTGATTAAAAAATATGTAGACTTTGCAGACCCCATTCATCAGTTGGGAAACTGATACACAAAAGAGGCATGAGTTTCCTCATTCGGTCTGGACTCAGTTCCTTTCCCAAATCGAAGAAACTGTCCCGTCCTGCTGACCACGTGGGCAGGTTTGTGGCTAACGCACGCTGCGTCCGGGGCTGTGGGAAACGTGGGATGGGGCAGCGTGTCCTGCTTCCATGCCCTGACACGTCTCTTCCTCCGTATTCTGCCCACAAAGGGACAACGGGGTTCACAGTCCCAGCCCAGGGGGTGAGCTACACGAGTCCTGTAAAGAACAAGCCAGACACGCATCCAGTGTTGAGTTGCACGACGAACTAGGCTCTGATAAGATTGCGCCCTTAGAAGGGAGATGGGAAAACGTGTAGGTGTACCCGGCTCCTGCCGCTGCCTCAG
>NW_020171817.1:3074703-3099835 GCF_003031525.2 Neophocaena asiaeorientalis asiaeorientalis
ACTCTCTGTTCTGCACAGTTTCTGTTTTGAAGGATGGAAAGAGTTCTGGGGATGGAGGGTGGTGATGGGAGCCCAACAACGTGGGGGTACCTAATGCCACTGAACTCATGGGACGCTTATAAATGGTTTAAGATGATACATTTTATGTTCTGTGTGTTTTACCATAATTAAAAAATACATTTAAAAAGAAGCTAGTGGGGGGACTTCCCTGGCGGTCCAGTGGTTAAGACTTCACGCTTCCACTGCAGTGGGCACAGGTTCAATCCTTGGTCAGGGAACTAAGACCCTGCATGCCGCATGGCCCAGCCAAAAAACTAAATAAATAAAAATTAAAAAGAAATAAAAAAAGAAAACCGCTAGATGACATTAAAAAAAAAAAAGCTAGGGCGTAAGTCTAACTCAAGGAATCAGGATTCCGTCTCCTGCCCCACGCACAGTTCTGGCCTGGCAGCCAGACTTGTGAATACAATGGAATTTCACTCCTGTCTTTAAGTTGCTTATATGGTAAAGATAAAGGGATTTTATGGATGTAATTCAGGCCCCTAATCAGTTGACTTTGAGGTCATTAAAAGGAAGATCTTCCTGGGTGGGCCTGACCTAACCAGGGGAGGGAGCCCTTTAACAGAGGACTTCCTGAGAAGAGAGATTTGAGGCAGCGGCTCTCTTGTCTGCTGAGTGGCAGGGAAGGGGGGTCCTGTAGGAGCTCTAGAGCCACACCCACACAGTCACAGGGACCTGAGTGCCACCAACTTGGCACTCAAGTTGAGCGCTTGGAAGGGGACCCTCGATTCCAGCCAGAGGAGACCCTGCAGGGGCCCCGCTACCTTGCGTGTGGACTCCTGACCACAGGACCTGTGGGTTACCGTGTTTGTGCTGTGAGTGGCTGGGTCTGCAGTGCTCTGGCAGCAGCAGCAGGAGATGAATGTGACCTTGTGGTCGCCTCACCAGGCCTCTGCTGTGGTACACTCGCCGGGTACGGCCTCTCCCTGGAATCCCATGGCCAAAGATGCCCACCCAGCAAGAGGGAAGCATTGCGTGGGAGACAGGTGCAGACGACCTTGCTTTATTTTGATTAAGTAAATGTGGAGCTGAAAGAACCCAGAGGAAGAGCCCAGCCGAGCTCCTGTCCTACAAACACATTGGCCTCTCAGACGAGACAAAGGCGTGGGTCTCAATAAACACACTTCAATACTTTACATCTGCTCTCCCAAGTGTGGATCTGACCTTGGGGATAGCTCTCTTCTCGTGTGGCCGTGCCCAGGATGAGGAGAGAGCTGAGTTGTGCGTGCTTGGAGCTCGGAAGCATTGAAAGGGAAGGTGGAAACAGTAGCAAGAGGACGTGGATGCCGTCTGTGGCCACAGGCAAGTCACCTGGTTCCTCATCTCTGCATCCACACAGTGGTATAATCAGAGTGGCGCATCAGCGGGTCTCATCCAGGCTGCGGGGAATGCGATGCATCCGGGGAGCCGAGGTCCTCGCATCAGCACTTCTATCCTGTGGACTTCGCGCCAGCTCCAAGTTGTTCTTGACTAAGCAGGCGTGTACTGGACCGGGAGCCGGCAGGAAGATGCTGGACCTGCAACCCCTGTGAAGTCAAGGCCATTGAGTCCCAGCGGCCCCTCGTGTGGGACAGAAGCTGAGTGAGTGAACGAACAAACGAGTGTAGGTTTAACCAGGCATCCTGGTCTCTGGAGCTGGAAGGCAGCCTTGAAATCAAGGTGCGCGGTAGCTGCTCCGGGACCACCGGGCCCGCACACAGCACCCCGCCCCCGCCCAGTCTGCTTCCACTCCGGTCCTCCCATGGTCCGCCCCCCATGGGAGCCCGAGCGCTGTCTTGGACGTCAAATCAGACCATGTCGCACCCCTACTTAAAATCCTCCAAGGTCTTGCCACCTCCCCAGCGTAACCCACGCACCCCTTACCTGTGTGTGTCGCCGGCAACCGCACGCCTCTCCGCGTGGGGTCCCGCGTGATCTGAGCCGGCTCCTGCAGCCTGGCTGTCGCATCCCTCCGCTGGAACCCTTTCCCACCCTCTCTTGTCATCCAGGCTTATCCTCAGAGAGCCCTTCCCCGGCCAAACTAAGTGCCCCTCCCGCCCCCCAGGGTTCTCCATCACGTACAGCTGAGCAGGGTTTACCAACCAGGGGAGAAGGAAAGCTGGAAAGAACCTCGAGGGGTTGGACTGAAACTAGAAATATCGGTATGAACTCATGCAGAGTGTGTGTGTGTGTGTGTGTGTGTGTGTGTGTGTGTACAGAATTAGACATGGAAATTTTTACAGACGTCTGTGTGTGTGAACGTGGTATATATATATATGTATATCTGTGTATGTGTGCATATATCTTTTCACACACGTGTGTATGTACACACGTACATATACCTACACATATTTCCAACCTCTGTCAGCTGGAAGGGCCTAGAAGCAATGACACCCCAGTAGAAACAGGCACACCGGCACTCAGATCTTAGTGGGAGCTAGGGCTGCTTCCAGGGCTGGGGTAGGAAAACTACAAGATAAGCCTGAAACATCTTTTCGTGCCAAAAAATAAGGAAGCACGCAAGAACGATGGGAATGTATCAAAAGGACACAAGAACCAGCTTGAAGGGGCTCCCACTGGCTGATTTTTAGAATAGTTTAAGCATCAAAAGAAATAATCGGATTACAACCCACTGTATGAGATAGGAATCTGTGAGTCCATACTGATAAAAATAAGTAAGTAAATAAATAAACACATGAAGAGAAGGGAAAGCTGTTCTTTTTTTTTTTTTTTTTTTTTTGTGGCGATACGCGGGCCTCTCACTGTTGTGGCCTCTCCCGTTGCGGAGCACAGGCTCCGGACGCACAGGCTCAGCGGCCGTGGTTCACGGGCACAGCCGCTCCACAGCATGTGGGATCCTCCCATACCGGGGCACGAACCCGTGTCCCCCGCACCGGCAGGCGGACTCTCAACCACTGCGCCACCAGGGAAGCCCGGGGAAGCTGTTCTTATAGCAGAATGCCAACCAAGAGGTGTAGAAGGAACAATGGAAATAAATAAGTACAACTGGGCAACAATAAGAGTAATGGTTGACACGTGTGTGTCACTGGTGGGTGGAGGTGTGATGAGAAACAGGATATTGGCAAAATATTGGACCATCTCCCCACAAAATGATTAATCAGATGCAAGGAGGGAGGGGGCAGACACAGCCTGACAGTGATCAAGGTCACAGCACGGCAGCTGGGACAGGAGGACACTGTGAACACAACACCTCTGCGGTGGTGTTCCTGCTGGTGGAGGGGCCTGTGCCCTTGAAGACAGTCAAGGATCCTAGAGGCGGGAAGGCTGGGAACTGGTCCAGATGGAAAGAGCCTAGTGGGGCCGAAGACCCACTGCAGTGTGTGCTCCATGTAGGAGCCTACATGGGGAAGGGAAGGAGAGCCTGCTGAGCCAGCCGGTGAGATGTGGGCAAGGCCGGCAGGTGGGATGGCTGTGCTATGTGGGCTTTCTGCCGTGGAGACTCATGTGTGGCAGTGGAGGGGAGGGCACTTGTTGCTAGGAGGTACCAGGGAGAATATTTAGGGGTGATGGGACATGAGGTCAGGAAGACTATCAATCTACATATCTCTATCTATCTATCCATCTATCTATCCTCTATCCATCCATCATCTATCCATCCATCTATTATCTCCCTATCTATCATCTATCTATCTATCTATCTATCTATCCATCTGTCTATCCATCTATCATCTATCCATCTATCAGAGAAAGAAGGTGATGAAACAATGCAGTAACATTAATGATTATTAACAATTAATTACATAATTGATAACCATATTAAAAATTTGGAAATCTAGGTGAAGGTAATTCTTTGTACTATTCTTACTTTTCTGTGCATTGGAAACTACTTCAAAATAATACTAAAAATGGATATGGTAATGCCTTCTCTATCCACCTTCCAGGGTTTTTGAAAAGGCCAGACGAAATCATGTTAAATCTCTATTAAAGGTGTTTTAATGCAAAAATATGTAATTATCTCGATAATATATCTGCCTATTTGTTTATTACCCATTTTCCTGAACAGAATGTCTGCTCCACATGAGATCAGGGCCCTTGTCCTCTTATTTCCTGTTGTTTCCCCTCCATGCCTAAAACACAACAAATATGTGTAGAACACATAAGCGAATCACAGAAATTAGCTCAAATTTTCACTCGTCATCATGACAGTACCATGGTGTATATGTTAATAAAGAGAAAATGTAATCGATTTTCTCTTAGAAACCTTTATAATCTAATAGTCTATTGATCTCCTACTCAAATAATTACTGATACGTGACTATGTAGATACTGGTGTGTAATTAGGTATCTTCATTTGTGTGACAGAGTTTGATCTCCCTTAACACAGGGGTTGAAGATAACTGCCAGTTAAACAGAGCGGATAAAACCTGAGGAGTAAGTGTGCATTTTCTACTATAGACACCCCCCCCCAAGGGACACGGACAAGGCCCGAGGATGCCAGGGTATCGCCCTGCTCAGAACTAGGCCTTGGGTTTTGTGCCATCGCACGAGCCACCACTGTGAGTCTCAGAGTAAAGAAGTGATCTACGGAGACCATTTTCTAGCAGACAGATCCTCTCGTTGTATAAGAGTTTGGTTGAATTTTCAAGGTTGGTGCAGAGTCACAGCTGGACCAGTGAGGGAGGGAAGAAGAACAAAGAAACATTGGTTCCTCTCGGAGCCAAATCAACGTGAAGGATTTTCCAGTTTGTTACTCCAACTGCTAGAACTTTCCAGGGAGTTGGAATCTGCCCCATTGCTCAACTGGGAGAATCTGGTCCTTTTAAAAGGACAACTTCAGCCCCTAAAGTCCTAAGATGTAGTGTGAAGACACAAGAGTGTCTGATACTAGAGCACTGTATAGCTCCTTCACTCTCTCTTAATAAAAATACACACTACGGGGCTTCCCTGGTGGCGCAGCGGTTGAGGGTCCGCCTGCCAATGCAGGGGACGCGGGTTCATGCCCCGGTCCGGGAAGATCCCACATGCCGCGGAGCGGCTGGGCCCGTGAGCCATGGCCGCTGAGCCTGCGCGTCCGGAGCCTGTGCTCCGCAACGGGAGGGGCCACAGCAGTGAGAGGTCCGTGTACCGAAAAAAAAAAAAAAAAAACACTAATAATTCTTTCCTTTTTCCTCTACTCCTCTTCAGGGTACCTTCCTAAACCTCCACAACCCACAAGTCAAAGCCACTCCCAAGATTCCCTATTTTCTTTTCCTCTAACTAGGGAAATGCCTTACTCCGCCACTTTCCGCTCCTGCCTTTCACTTTAAAACTGTTGCTTTAATCTAGGAATACGGATTTAAAATAATCTTAGAAACTGAGAAAGGATTTAGCTGTACAGGGACATAAAACCTGGAGAACACCCTCAGTATTTCAAGATTAAATAGAATCATGGATTCAGGTAGAGAAACTCCTGGACCATGAACATTCTAACACGTGGAGGAGTAATGTGACTAAAATATCTTTATTTATGTATCTGGCTCCATTTTGTTTCTATGTGTATTTGGCCTTTTCCTTCTCACCTACATCTAATTTGTGTCATTTTATTGAAGTTCGTGTATCTCTTTAGTTCACCTTACCTTCTGTTTGTTTATGTAATACCCACGTTTCCAACCAACTTGCGAGCAATCTTTAGTTACATTTTATTTACTGAGGTACTGTAATTTCAAAATCACTCCCATAAGCCATCTGTCGACAATGTTCTAGATCTTCTTGGAAGTCATATCTTGTTACAAGAGCGATTCATACAAAGCAGATGTCCAACGACATGGAAGTAGCTTAGTAAATGGCAGTACTTCAGGATCATGGAATATTATACTGTCATTAAAGTTATAAGATCTATTTTGAAACATAGAACCATATAATAGCTTATGGAAAAAATAATACATAAAGTTTATGTACACTTTGATTATAGCTATGTTAAATATTTATATATCAGAGAAAGAGTTAAAGATAATATGCAGAAATGGCGCCTGGCTCATTCTAGGGCCTAAGCGGTTTTCTTATTCGTCTTTCTTTCCTTTTCGTTCTGTTCCCTCAAATAAATACTCCATGATCTGTTGGCTGGTAGATCTCTAGAACCAAACCAAGGAATAAGAATCTACAGTTCTTTGCTCCCTAGTTTTCAGTTTTCTCTCCCCTAATAAATTTCTAGGAAAATCACTGTTAGGACATTGATATTTCTAGAACTGGGTAACTGGATTTAGTTACTCTAAAAATCAGCAGACAATTATGCTAATGGAATAATATACATGTTCATTGACTGTAGTAAAAAATGGAATGATATATATCTGTTGACAATAGAAAAAGGTGGGATAATATTGATACATTTCTGTTGACTGTATTAAAAACTAAAGCTGAATAACGCTTTCAAGCCCATTGTAGCTAAAAGAGGGAAACATAGGGGGTTTAATTCGTTGTCAGATGATAATAGTACGTAAAACACACAACAAAAACAAAACCCCCAAGCTACCTTGCCACAATCTCAGGGCAAACAGATCTTCAAACCAGAGCAACGGGACTGGCAAGGGCAGGGACCTCAGATTCGCTGTCCAGGGACTCACACATTTGATTTCCTACCTGCGGGAGCAGTGCATTCACCTGTTTAGGAACGACACATAGATCTGGTGTGTTTAACGGTGAGGGATATTCACGTCCTCCATAAGCCGTGGAGGTAGGTTAGACCCAGGTACAATCAGTCTGAATTAGCATAATTCATGGGGTGTCATTACTCCTGAGTTCACTCGGTGACCCGAGGCTGAGCCAGGGACTGAGACCCGCGCGTGCATTGTTAATTCTTCTACAGACCTCTGGCTCCCATGAGGTTTGCCATCAGCTTTTGGCCAGGCCCACAGTCATCCGGTGGCTTGAGTCAACCACTCTCCAGGTGGCTCCCCCCAGTGGATGGCAAGATGGTGCCGGCTGTTGGCCGGGGGGCCTCAGCTCCTCCCCACGTGCTCCCCTCTGCAGTACTGCTCTCACAACCCCTGGTGACCCGTTCCCCCCAGAGCTGGCAGGGCAAGAGTCTAGGTCAATGGCCCTCAACTGGGGGCCGTTTTGCCCCCTCACCCCAGGGACATTCAGCAATGTCTGGAGACATTTCTGATTTTTACAACCGAGTAGGAGGTGCTACTGGAATCTAATGGGTAGAGGCTAGGGATGCTACCAAACATCTTATAATGCACAGAACATCCCCCCACAATAAAGAATTATGTGGTCCAAAGTGTTCATGGTGCCACTGTTGAGAAATCCGGGCTGTAGGTGGAAGCGGCAATGTCTTTCACGGCCTGGCCTCAGAAGGCCTACACTGTCACTTCACCGTATTCTCTTGGGCACACAGGGCCGGCCCTGATGCCGTGTGGGAGGGGCTACACAGGGGTGCAGATACTGGGAGACAAGGATTATTGCGGGTTCATCCTGGAGGTTCGTTAACACAGCACCAAGTCTTGAGAGTGGTCGTCTTTCTGCAGTGGGACTTATTTCCCTCTCTCTGCTTGTGTGTATTTTCTGAATTTATGGAATAAGAATGTACATTTATATAATAACATATACCTGTAACATTACATAATGCAAAATAAACATCAAAAACACTGCATTAAATCCCTGTAACACTACCTAGTGTTTTGTGAGATATTATCCGCTGAGAATCATTGGGTCATTGGCCACACGTAGATGATAATCTGACATTACAGGCTGTTTCTAATAAGAAGGTCAGACAGTAGCCAGGAGGGGTGGTTGGGATTACTATTGTCCCCTTTTGGTGAGAAGACAGAGCCATTATTTCTGAGCATCTAGAGGCCACTGCTTCCTGGAAGCCTAGTACCATCTGGGCTCTGATGAGAGCTTTCCTTGGTGTCCATTTTCTCTCTAAGTCCTATTTTCCTGTTTCAAAACTTCAAGTAAAGCCAAAGCACCAGGCAACACTGTTATAGAAACTTTAGCTGACACTGTCCTTCCCTTTTCTCTTATCTGAACAAGTTATTATTCAGATTGCCTCTGACTCAAAGGGTAAATTCCCTTCCTCCTCCGCAAGGCTGGTTGGTGGTCCAGCGGGGTGCGCTGGGTTTAATCCTTCTTCCCTAATCTGGGGCCCTGCTCCATCGGTCACTCCCGTTCTCGGGTTATCATCAACTTCTCCCTCACTATTGGCCAGTTCTTCTCAGCACATAAATGCACTTAAATCTTTCCATTCATTAAAATAATAATGATAAAATGGTACACGTCTTCCTTCTCTCCCACATCCGCCACTGGCTAGTGTCCAATTTCTTCTCTTCCCCAACTTCCTACAGAGATGCCTATACTCCCCGCTTTCACTTCTTCACCCCCAGACCTTTCTTGTCCTCCCCAAGGTCAACACGGAGCCAAGGCAGAGATTTTTTGCTTGTATTTGCCCGTGTTTCTCAAAGACCGGCCCCACTCACTTGCAATAGAGTCACCTGGAGGTCGACTGAGCTGAACCTCTTGGGTAGGGGTTGGGCTGAACTTTGCAGTTTTGAGGAGCTCTCGGGACTCACGGTCCCCAAAGTCTAAGAACCATCATCTGGCCTCATAGGTGAGAGACCTTCCCACAAACTGTCATGTCGATGCTGCTTTCAAAGGCAGAACTGGGTCTGACTTTCAGCAGAAATTCTTGTGATGTGAAATCACATATAACGAGAAGGAAAAACACAGCCTACAAACACACATTTTGGTCCTGAAGAACATTTTTAGAGTTCGATCTCACTTCCGTATTCTTTTTGCAATACCTACTTACCATAGAAATTGAGATTAGTCTTGGTGTTTCGGTGTGAAGGCGGAGGTAGAGGAGATTTGAATCTCTACCCAGCAGCACATCTCAGAATGACCCATCTAATCCACCAGGGAGGGAATGACTGTGTAAACGTGGAAGTGGGTTTGGAAGATCAAAGTGTTTACCTTGAACTCTGTCACCTCATCCCCTACAGCAGCAGATTTTATCCGTGACTTTAGGTGGGTGATAGGGTTAGCAATGTGCTGTCTTGAAAACCCTAACTTCTCTAAAAAGACAAAACTAAACTAATGTGTCAAACCAAACCAATGCCCTAATCTATTGGTTAAATATTTGCATTTCTGAAACCTGAAGGTCGCGGACTGGCGGCTGGCGGAGCCCTGGGATGCAGCTGTGGTGGAGACTTGCAGGAGATGGCAAAGGCCCGCCAACATCAGGAGGAAAGCGCAGGCTCCTGGGGTCCCTGTTCCCCAGGGAGGAATTCCTGGTAACCCTGCCAGGACAGCCCCTCCGTGTCCCCCTGCTTCCGAGCGGACAGGGTCCTGCGTGCACAGGGTGGAGGTTCGGGGCCCCTGCCACTGCCTGAGAACAGCCTGCCTCGGCTAATTCCCTTCTCATCTCAATGCCCCAGCACTGACCCCACAGCCCGGCCCTCTGGTGACAGGAGACAGGAAAGTCTCCATCTGACAGTCCCATCAGATCAGAACATCCTTTCTGGGGAGGACACTGCTTTGCACTGGCTTTTTCCAAGGCAGTCCCGGGTCTCAGTTCCTGGGCATCCATGGAAACACAGAAGGAAATGACCTATGTCCCCTTAGCTCACCAGGTAACAGCCCCAAAGCAGCCCGCTGACTGCCTTGTTGAACACACTCGTTCAAGGCCACCCAGAGGTCCAGTGTGAGCGGCATGCTGGTGTGACAGGAGCCGGATGTGGCTCAGAGGACCTTAGCGTCCTTATTTCCTCTTTCTCGCAGGCAGCCTTGAGTTGGAGAGGCCGGGCTAAAGCCGGCATCTAGGCATTTAGAGGCATTAAAGGTGGCTGGAGTGATGAAGAGAAGGAGGGAGGTTATAAAGGAGAAGTTGGCAGGTTATTATGTCACCAACAGGGGGAAATGAGGGATGCAGTTTCTGAGCAGGGAAGGGCTCTGTCCTTGGCAGGTAGACTGGGACCAGGTCTTGGCCGGGGTTCTAATGGGCTCTTGGAAAAAGCAAAGGAGGTGTGGTTGGATGAGCTGGGCAGGGTAGAGGGGGCAGTTTTACAATTTTCAAAAAGTTTTCTCCCTCCTCCTGCTTCCCACCCCTAAACTGAAATGAAACCAGTTGAGTCCAGAAGGATTCACAGTTAGGAGGGAGGCGGGTTCCAGAACCTCCATTTGCAAGTTTGGAAGGCAGTGCCTCGGTTCGGTGCTGTGACAGACCGTGTCCTATTGGTCCGAGGGAGAAACTTAACCCCACAGTTACTTGATTTGAAAAGAGGCTTTGCTATCTTCTAAAATATTCTGTGTTTAGGTTAGTAGACTTTCAACTTTTTAAAAACAGGAAAAGATTCTAGGCGTCTTTCCCACGATATACGAATGCACATGTAAATTACCACAAAGAACGCATAGGAGATGCTGCCACTGTAGAGAGAAAGCCTAGCTTGAAAGCAATTGTGGAAAAATAGAAGTGAGGCCTGTGTTCTCTTTACTTTGGCCTGTCATTACTGCAGACAACAATTCAAAAAATCTAGAACACTGAAAATTGCATCTTCTAAATCTGTACATTTTGAAGACATATATGGAGTATACATATATTTTTTAAAAGCATGAAAAGGGATAAATGGAGATGAAAATGTTTTGTGGGGTGTTTTTGAAGACAACGTGGGGGAAATGCTTCAAAATGCTTTAAGAAACAAAAAGAAAATGCTTCTTAAAATGGTAAATTTTAAGAGCATATTACAAAATTGTATATAAATAAATGTTTCTCTTTGTCCCGTGTGGGATAGCTGGTCCCTGCCCATCTTGAAGCTCTCCACACTCCATACACCCACAACTGAGGAACTGCACAGATGTCAGACACGGTCCATTAGGAGGAGTGAGACGGAGCCACAACAATCTAGCCCAGGGAGGAAGAAAGAGTGTAAAAGCCATGTGCTTCTCTGGGATAACGGAGAACATCTGTCGCAGACTCACAGGGCTGGGAGGACGGCTCTAAGACCTTGCCACCCTCCCTGGAGCATACTTGCTGCTTCTGGCCGGAATCCCTTTCCAGGGCTGGGGTGGGACCCTGTTTCCGCCTCCCCATCTCTGGATGGACATCTCTATAGCGGTCCACGTGCCAGCTCTGGGTGTCTGGTGGTGAGGCCGTCTAGACTCCAGGAAGCCGGCCTTCTTGAGAAAGTCAGAGGGTTCAAGGCAGAGGTATGACCAGAGGTGGGGGGCCAGGTATGGGGATAAGAGGGTCCTGGAGCACCGCTCTGGGTCCTCGAAACAAGTCACTGCCTGAAAACCCCGCGTTGGGCACTTCTTGGAAGGGAGACCCGTCTGAGAGGACGTAGTCTTTCCCCTGCTGTTCGTTCTTTGCATCTGGACGATTGAGGATCCCTGCGCTCTGTCTCTTCCTCTACAAGCTTGTGTCTCTACTGGCTGGTCCAGGAGGCAACTCTGCTTCGCAGAGAGTGTTTTCAGGCCTCCCTCCTTTTTTTTTTTTTTTTTTGCGGTACACGGGCCTCTCACTGTTGTGGCCTCTCCCGTTGCGGAGCACAGGCTCCGGACGCGCAGGCTCAGCAGCCATGGCTCACGGGCCCAGCCGCTCCGCGGCATGTGGGATCTTCCCGGACCGGGGCACGAACCCGTGTCCCCTGCCTCGGCAGGCGGACTCTCAACCACTGCGCCACCAGGGAAGCCCCTCCCTCCTTTTTATAACATCTCAGAGAGGAGACGCAAAGAGGCTTGGCTACTGAGTGTCTTTCACACTGTGGCCTGAGACACACTAGTGCGACGAGAAATCCACTTCATGAGTTGGAGGCGGCATGAAAAACAAACAAACAAAACAAAACAGAAGGAGACACAGAAGGAAACAGGAATGAACTGAATTGAACTGGAGCCACCAGAGTACCCGGCACAGAGTCAGGGTGAGTGTCATTTCCTGGAGTCTGTATG
The DNA here is from genome assembly GCF_003031525.2 of Neophocaena asiaeorientalis asiaeorientalis. Taxonomy (NCBI): domain Eukaryota; kingdom Metazoa; phylum Chordata; class Mammalia; order Artiodactyla; family Phocoenidae; genus Neophocaena; species Neophocaena asiaeorientalis. The sequence continues at coordinate 3,086,626 of NW_020171817.1, forward strand.
AACCTTTTGTTCACAGTAACATCTACACACGCGCATCTGTGTGCGTCGTGTTTGTGTTCTTGGTTAGGATGGGAGACTTGTGTCCGGGCCGTGGCCCAACGGGTTTGGAAGCCACCGGCTCAGGTAGGTGTTGCCTCCATGGGGCTGCGCAGAGGAACCTGTATTTGGTCTTCGCCCCTGCTTCCAGGCACAGACCTCCCACCAGCCCTGGAATTTCCGGAGTGATGAGAGTGTGTTAGTCACGACAAGCCCTTCCACTGAACCTGAGCTTATGTTAATGAGGTGCCTCTTGGTGGCCCCTGGGCAGCTTTGGGACGGACGGAGACTGGTAGTCAGAGGAGCCAGCGGGTGATTGAAGGGTTGGCACTTGCAGCCCCAGCTCTGGCCTCTGGGGAGGGGAGAGGGGCTGCAGATTTCTAATCACCAATGGCCAATGTCAGCAGTCATGCCTATACAACAAGTGGGGTTCAGGGAGCTTCAGGTTGGTGAACACACTGAGGGCCTGAGGGGCATGCCCCCCCCAGAAGGCGCGGGGGCTCTGCATCCCTCCCCACCTGTGGCCCTGTGCCTCTCTTCCATTGGGTTGTTCCTGAATTGTACCCTTTGTAACAAACCAATATATGTAAGTAACGTGCTTTTCCAGGTTCTGTGAGTCATTCTAGTGAATCATCAAACCCGAGGGGGGTGGGTCACAGGAAGCCCCAGGCTTGTAGTCGGCCGGACAAAAGGGGGTGGTGGCCTGGGCACCTCATTCGTGGTTTGAGCCTGAAGTGAGGACAGTCTTGTGGGGTCTGCGTTCACCCCGGGTGACAGTGTCAGAACTGAATTGAGTTGCAGGACACCCAGTGGGTGTTGGAGAGCTGGTCGTGGTGTGAAGAGCCCCATGCATTTGGGGTCAGAAAAAGGACCACACAGGGGCTCAGAGGAGGAACGCGGTTCCACTGTGATCTGCTCCGTGTCGCCCGCAGCAGGTGGGCAGCAACTAGGCGCCTGTCCCCAACGGCGAGCAACTTTACTCTCCAGCCCCCTGAGGGGCAAAGTCCAGGCGTTTTCCTGCTGGACCTGCTGTGGAGTCTGTCTCCTCTGGCTAAGGTAAGGCACATGCGGTCTATTGTTTGTTTAGCAGTTGACGAGACACTGCCATAAAACTCATTCCTGCTTTCTCGGTGGACTCCTCAACTCCTGAATAATGGGAGATGTTAGCAAAATGAGGCAAAAGCTGTCCTGCCTGTCCTGATTTTCTCTACCACTGTCCCACAGAAAGCCACAGAGGTAACGTTACATTTTCTAATGACCACTATGAAAACGCAAAAAGAAATGAGCGGAAACTAATTCTAATAATTTATTTTAGGCAATCCAATATATCCAAAATATCATTTCAACATGTAACTAACACAAAAAGATTATTGCTGAGATATTTTACATTCCTCTGTGCTGCTCCCTTTTTTTTTTTTTGCGGTACGCGGGCCTCTCACTGCTGTGGCCTCTCCCGTTGCGGAGCACAGGCTCCGGACGCGCAGGCTCAGCGGCCATGGCTCACGGGCCCGGCTGCTCTGCGGCATGTGGGATCTTCCCGGGCCGGGGCACGAACCCGTGTCCCCTACATCGGCAGGCGGACTCCCAACCACTGCGCCACCAGGGAAGCCCGCTGCTCCCTTTTTGATTCTTGTGTATATTTCACACTCACAGCACACCTCAGTTCAGAATTGGCCGTATTTCAGGTACTCACTAGCTAAGTGTGGTGAGTGGCTATCCAGTTAATGCAGCTCTACGTTGTCTAGCACACAGAGAGGTTAAGCCACTCTCCCAAGGCTACCCAGCTGATAAGAGGCAGAGCCACGATTCATATCTAGACAGCCTTGACCTGGGCCTGGGCCCGCGGTCACTTTGCTGTGCTGCCCCTCTGTGCATGGCCACCACGGGCATGGCGTTTCTGATGCAAAGGGAAGGGCTCCTTGGATGGTGGAGGGGGACCGTGGAGTGGTGACCTAAGATGCCCAGACTGCATGGAAGAGGAAACACAGCAAGGAGAGGCTGATGTGGCAGGGACCACCCTGAGTGTGAAGGGAGCGGTTCTGCAGAAGTTCAACGAAGGGCAACGTGAGAAGGTCATCGGTGGCTCGGAGCCAGAGGTCCTGAAAGAAGAACAATACCAGTGATGCTGACCTCTGGATGTGCTGTGAAACGGCTGAAGGGAGAGGAAAGAAAAGTCATCGGAGTTAGGAGGTCAAGGAAGGCAGTGAGGGTAGGGTGAGAACTGCAGGTGGTCAATAACTCAGGCAGGGCGCAGATGGAGAGAGACCACGTGAGGCTAACGTCCTCACCTGAAGCCTTACGCAGAGACAAAACACGCTTGAAAAGAGCTGAAGAGCACGGACCGAGGGACCCATCGGCAAAGGCAAATTAGGTAAGGAAATACGTGGCTGGGATACTGCGTAAAAGTCTGTGAAGTGGGGTTACAGCAAAAGCATTAAATGATGGATGGATTTTATCTGCATAAAAATGAAGAACTCCTGTACCTAGGAAAAGTTATAAACATGTTAAACATAGATGAAACACGGGATAAAATATTGCCATATGAAAGAACAAAGGTAATAAACAAGTTGTAAAGAATTCAAAACAAAATAGAAAGGAAAGCAAATCGTAAAAGGGCAGCTTGCAGATAAACTACATGTGACTAAGAAAAACAAGGAGAAAGACTGTCTCACTAGCAGCTAAAGAAATTCAAGTCAACGTTGAAATGCAATCTTCACCTATCACATTGCAAAGGTGAAAAGAAATACCAGGTGTGGATATGGGTTTGGGGAAAGAGGCACTTATATAAACTACTGATGAGAACGTACGTACATCGGGGCAGTCTTTGGAGGGGATTTCAGTTCTATTGCTATGTAACAAAAGACCACCAAACTGGGTGGCTTCACAGCTATTTTATTACCTCAAGGGGTTCTGTGGATCTCCTGGGCTTAGCTGGGTGGTCCTGATGCTGGACCTAGAGTCACCTGGGGGCTCCCGCTGGGCTGGAGCATGCCAGGGTGCTCACGTACACGGCTGGCCGTGGAGCTGGCTGGAAGCTCAGTTTGGAATGCCAACGGAAGCACCTCCACGTGCCTCTGTGGGGAGACCGGCAGTTAGGTTTTAAGAGAGGGTGTCTCGGAGGCAAGTGTTTACGAGAGGCAGGAAGAGAAGCCACCAGACCAGCTAAAAGCCCTGTCTACGGGCCCAGCATCGCTTCTACCATATTGCATTAGTCAAAGCAGGCCAGGGCCCACCCACGGTGGTAGAGGAATAAACTTCACCTTTTGGTGGGGGAGATACGTTACAGAAGAGCGTGTAGGGTGAGAGATGCTGCCACTATCTCTGGAAAATTCAGTATCCCGCAGAAGGCAATTAGACAATATTTATTATAAGTCCCTAGTGTCTGTACGTCCTTTGTCCCAACAAATCCTGCTTCTGAAAATTGGTTTGAAATGCATAGTCGTAGATATTCCTGGAGACTTGGCTATTTAAAAATTGTTCCTCATAACATCAAGTTAAAAGGTATTCTCGTGTCTTCAAATAGGAAATTGAGTGAGTAAATGCATGTGCAGATCTAAGCAAAGCAGCGTCCTGAGGTGGGGTTTGGGGGTTTGAAAGGAGGGGTAATGCTGTTGGGTGCTGTTTTCTCCTTCCCGGCTTGGAGCCTCTCAGACACTCCTGAGCAGGGGTTTGGGGGCAGCCGGGAGGTCTGCAGATGGGGTCCTTTGCCTGCTGAGCAGCAGAAGGAACTAGGGATTTTGAGGCTGCTCGAGAGGGGGTGAGCGTGAAAATGATCTCCCCAAATTCTGAATTCTGATTTGTGGCAGTTGGAGCAGAGATTCTGCTTCACAGAAGCCAGAGCTAGCACGGCAGGTTAAAACAAAGGGGAGGCCACTTCTACTTCCCCGGAAGGGAGGACTTTCGACGACCTGAACGGGGACCCGAGGCACATGGTGGCCGAGCCTCTCTGCGCACCGGGAATGGGAACGGTGACAGCCAGCCCGGTTCAGGCTGTGTGTCGGCCCGAACTTGGGGGACGTGCCCCTCCTCTGTGGCCCCTGGTGGTCCATTAGAACAGCGAGGGGTGAAGCCCAGGACCCCCGGCACGGGGAGACCCAGGGCCCTGAGCCTCGTCCGCAGGAGCGGTGTCCCCTGCCTGCTTCTCCGCCCGGCTTTCCTGTGTCAGCCTCACGTCAGGCAGTCCGTCTCCGCGTAGGGCCTCCGGGCGCGGGGGACACACATCGCCCTGTATGCCGTGGCCCCAGAGGAGAGCTATTGCCCGTCACTCCCACGACTGTGCCGGGGGCATCCGCTCCTCCTGGCCCAGGTCGTTCTCAGCCCTGAACCAACCGTAGTGGCCAGAAGATGACAAAGCAGACCGCTGGGCCCGGGGGACGGTACAGCTCTACCTGAGCCACACGGGGTCAGAGCAGGGGTGACACTGTGGTCCCCCAAAAGGACACTGAGGGAATATACGCCTGGTGGGAAAACAGTATGTCCACTCCAGAAAGTTACCCAGGGTCACCAAGGTGGTTGGACCACAGCCAAGTCCAGGGCTTTGCAAAAGATGGCACCAGCGAAGTGTAGCGCTTCGAACCCCAGCTCTACCCTCGTGGCTCTGTAACTGTAGCCTCTCTGCCCCTCGTCTGTAAAATGGGAATAACAGAACCGGTCTCACAGGATCCTCTTAGTTAAAGCAGCAGAAGTGCTTAGTCAGTTCCCGGCACTGACTAAATGTTGGCCCTCACTGTGGATGGTCCTTTACGAGGTCTGCAAAGCCCAAGAACGGGCAGCTGGCCGATAGAAACAGTCCAGTAAGAGGGGGTGCTGAGAGGCGACACTTTGCTGAGAACAGACTTCACCTTAGAGGTCACGCCGTGTCGACTGCGTCCCTGGAGTCTCCGCTGAGGGTCAGGAGCGGGGTGGGAGGGGGATGGGCTGTGTCTTGCGCTCTGTGGCGCCATCAGTACCACCAGAGGAGGCAGCAGCTCCCCGCACACACCCCCAGCCCACCCCGGCCGAATTCATTTGGACGGCAGCCTCTGAAACAGTGGCCCAGGCATGCTGTCTGTTTCAGCCTTGAATTCCACCCAGAAAGATTTGGGGCCAGCTGAGGTCTGGGCACGTACACTTGGTGCTGTGTTTGGGATATCCCGGAGTAAATACCATCTTCATCCAAGTCAGTTAAACCAAGAGTTCTGTGGTCCAGGCAGTCTGGGGAGACAGGATTCGTAAAGCCTTGACTCCTGGGCGTAAGGACTTTAACACACAGACGTGAGGAAAAAGCTTCACACAACACAGAAAGTAAGACAAATGCAAAGCGCTGGGAAGGGACTATGAAATCAGATGACTAGGCCGAGGAGGGCTTCTCCCTCTGAGAAGAGGCCTCTTCGATGGAGTACCGGACAGGTGGACAGTGCAGCCTGGACACACAAAGGAAGGGGCGGTGAGTGGTCAGGGGAAGCTGCTCTCAGCCTCTGCTCGCTGGAGGGTCTGGGATGGTCTTCCCAGCTTTGATGCGACCCCTCCTACACACGAGTTTCTGCTCACGGTACTAAGTGGAATAGTCAAGACAGCAAACTACGAGATGACGGAGCGATGCCTTTGACGTCTTGACAGCGATTTCCATCTGCCACACTTCCGGTCGCGTAGGAGGGTAAAATGAAGAAGTTTTAGATATTCAAGCTCTAAAAACAAATACTTCTCTAAAACCCTTGATCGTAAAGCCAAGGAGGATGTGCTCCATCAAAAAGAGGAAGCAACTCAGAAAGAAGAAAACCCAAGACACAGGAAGCATGGAGTGGAACCTACGAGGCAGGTGGAGGGGATTCGCAGGGCGTCAGCCACGTGTGACAGCGAGACACCAAGCCCGACCTGGCCAGGTCGATGGCTGCAGGATGTGTGTATTCAAGCGGCTGGAATTATTAGAACGCTTCTGAACATTTGGGATGTGTGTTCTGGCTTCTGGTTTAGGCATGTAAGGAGCTTGGAAGTCACCACTCCACACTAACAACAAGTAAAATGTCAAACAAACTGAAAAAATCAACAGCTCTTCTTAGAACGGCCAGAGAAGTAAGGTCATAGCGCAAACTGTTGCCCCCCCAAACTGGAGAGACAGACAGCTGGATACGGAGCGTCACAACTTACTGCAGAAAGCGGATACCTGGGCTGTAATTAGTGAATGACTTCAGCTCAGTGTGGGCCACTCTGAGATCCCAAAGCTCCAGAGGACTCAGTCATTGGCGGGGGGTTTCGGGGCGCACACTTTTGTGAGTTTTACCTCCAGGAGCTCAATCAGGTTCCCGCTGTAAATATCAAAGAAAAATCCCTTCCCACTTCCAGCAGGGGGAGGGGAAAGGAGACCATCTCGAATACACCAGAGCACTCTGTTCCTCTCAACAAGTTCTGCTCTCAGAAGACACTAGTTAACCAGAGCCCAACCTGCTGGGCCGTTATCAGAGCCAAGCTGACCCGAGGGAAGGGACACCCCAACTCCAGCCCCCTCTAGCCATCCTGTCCCACATAAGCGGGGAGGGAAAAAACCTGAGAAACACCTCTGCAGCTCTCAGGCCAGGGGCAGAGGTTCTAAAAGACTTTTACCTGGTGTATCACGGCCAGCTATTGAGAAAAATATTATAGGGCAGAGCAAAAGGCAAAAAACACAATTTGAAGAGACAGCGAAAACATCGGAACCAGACATGGCAGGGATGTTAGAACAACCATTAGATAATTCATTAGACTAGGAACTAAATATGCTAAGGGCTTAATGGATAAAGTAAACAGCATGTGAGAACAGATGGGCAACGTAAGCAGACAGACAGAAATCCTAAGAAAGACCCAAAAAGAAATGCTGGAGATCAAAAACTCTGTACCCGACATGAAGAATGCCTTTGATGCGCTTATTGGTAGACTGGCCCCGGCTGAGGAAAGATGTGAGCAAAGTGCAAAAGCCATATGGAGCTTGAGGCCAAAGGAAAAAGTCATCCCAAACCCTCCACCACACACACACGCGCACGCACACACGCACCAACTTTCTGTTCCCCTGACCCCTGGGGCTAAACGGCCCAGCTGAGGAACACCCAGGGCAGGGCTGCTCCCCTGATACCGGGAAAAAGTGATGGGCAGGTCCGCCTTTGCCCTCAGATGGTTCTGAAATGGGCCATATAAACTGCTTCAAATAAATTAACCAAGAACATAAGAATAAGAGCAGGTATTTATTGAGGTCTAAGTGTTTGACAAATACAGACTCATTTCATCCTCGCTTTGATCTCCAGTGCTATGGTTACCCCCATTTATAGGAGAGGGAACTGACGCACGGAGTTTCCATCAGTTTGCCTCAAATCACACAGCAAGTAAGAAGCCGGGCTGGGACCCGAACCCCGACAGTCTGGGGGCTTGGGGACCAAGTCCACGACCACGACTCCTGGCCACAACGCTGTGACCCAGGTCAGAGCAGCCTTGACCCTCACTGCCGTCCACCGCGCGCCCGGCGAGGCTTCCACCCGGCCCAGCAGAGCCAGGCAACCTTAGAAGCACTCCGAAACCCACCCAACGACCGAGAAGAACGCCAGCCACAGAAGGACCACATCCGCACAGCGCCAAGCCTCGGTCGGTCTTGACTGAATTCCAGGGCAGAGGCCAAGGCCACCGGAGCGCGCTGGCGGGGGAGCGGACTTGGCGTCGCCGGACAGTGCAGCCGTCCCAGCGCTTCTCGGGCTCGTAGGGCTCCCGGCGGCGGGTGGGGAAGAGGCGCTGGTTCTTCCCGCGCCTGCTGCGCGGCGCCGCCTTGTCAGCGGGCGACTCGTTCTTCTCCAGCGGCGTCGCTGCGCAGCCGCACGTCGTCGTGCACGTCTAAGGTGAAGCGCGGCCCGCTCTTGCCGCGCGTCGGCGCCACCCTCAGGTCGTAGAAGGGGTGGTCGTGCGGCCGGGACCGGGCCTCCGCGGCCTACAGCTGCCGCTCCGCGCCGGCCGCGCGCAGCTCGCGGAAGGCGGGGCGCCATCAGCGCCTCGCTGAGGACCTGCCCCACGGGCCGCCCCTGTGGATGCGCGCGGCGCGCCGGAAAAAAAAATCTCGCGCTGGCGCGCCAGGGCCTCCAGCCGCGCCTTCACGTCGTGCAGGGTCAGCAGCCCCGCGGTGCTCCGCTTCAGCTCGGCCTCCATCGCGTCGCAGTGGGCGCGAACTTCCGGCCCACCTTGGGCTTGCTGATGGTCTCCTCGGCGATGCGCTGCTTCAGGACCCCCGTGTGCGCCTTCTGCTTCTCGTGCTGGTTGCGCAGGGCCCGGCCGGCCCGCGCATATGGTGCCCTTGTACCGAGCCGTGCCGCCCGCCGGCTCCCCCGGGCCACGCGCGCCGCGTGCTCTCGACCCCGGCCTGGGAGCTCGGAGCCACCGCGTGGACTCTATAGCGGGGAACAGAGGCAGGGAGTTACGGAGGGGCCAGAGTGACAGGTCGGCGAACGGTCTAGATGGATGCGTTCCAACTGAATGGAACGTTCTGTAGCTGCGCTGACCCACGTGCAGCCGTATGGGGCTTATTGGGCACGAGGCGCCGGTTTTGCACTTTATTTCAATTAATCTGAATTTCAGTAACCACATGTGACTGTGGCTCCCGTACTGGACGGTGCAAGCCTGGGAGCTGCACATGGACAGGGTTGGTCTGCCCAGCAAACTCTTACCTGTCCAGGTACCCACTCAAGCACGGACATGCAAGAGTCAGAGCCGCCAGAGAGCCGACCTGCACTGGACCTGAGCCTGGCTTCGTGTGTGCTGACCGCAGGAAAACAGTGTGAGTGAAAAGCACCTCTCTCCTCAGTCAGGTACATGGCTCCTCTCGGGCACACAAGCCAGTGAGGGGAGAAGGGTCAGACAGAAGCATCTTCCCGTACCTCCGTGGAGGGTGTTAATGTCAGCTGAGTTCCCGTCAGTATGTTAGGGGCGGGGCAGGACCGTGCTAGTTGCTGTCCCTACCCCTCCCTTAAGAGTCATCACTGCAGTATCTGTCTGGCCCCCTGGTGCCCGGCAGGCAAGTTCCCAGAAGCAGTGTGGGCACAGCCCTTGCTGGGGGAGCCGTAGGGGACAGAGGGGATCTGAGCACAAAACTGACTTCTTGGCGTTTTAACCAAAGCAGAGTGAGGCCCCCCTAATTCATTGATCTCAACCTGAGCCAACCGTCTTCCCTTGGGACCAGACCTGTCCTGCCTCGGGCCCCACAGCTCCACCCCTGTAAGCTCTGGACGTTGACTCATCCAGCCATCCTGCCCCACTGTGACCCCCCGGAATGCAGCATCTCATCAGGCAGAGACTCCTGAACCCTCGGCTGCCTCCGGGAAGCCTCCCATTGCCTTCCTTCAGCCTCAACGAGAACCCTTTATCACATGAGGGTAGAACATGGCACCTACGTGCACAGAAGCAAGTAGGGTGGTGGTACCGCCCACCAAATTGGCCAAACAAGAAATCTGGGTGATTTCCTGGACTGCTATCCTTCACACATAGCCAGTGACCGCACGCCCCCCCAGATCGTTGATAGGTTTTCCTTTTCTCTCCTTTCCCACCACTTGCCTTAACCCAGGAGCTCTGCTTTTTCCCCACCTAAAGCCCACAGGTGCCCTGTCGGCATATTCTCAATCTCGTCCATCTTGTGTACACTGTCCAGGGATCCTCGTAAGAAGGGAACCTGGTAATGTCACTCTGCTCCTTGAAAATCTCCTCCAACTCTCCCTTTAAGATCACATGGGAATCCTTCCTTCTCCTCCCAGGTCTCTAATAACGCCCCCCACACTCCATCTCCCAACGCCTCACACCACCCGGCATCCGGCAGCCACCCGGAACTTTCCACTGTTCTTGAACAGAGCTGTTCCCTTTGGGGACACTCTTCCTACAAGTCCTGCTCCCGCTGGGGGTCCCTCAGGACCTCCCACAGAAAACCTGCAGCTCCCAGCACAGCCCCTCCCAGATGTACAAAGCTACCAACTCCCTCCTGTCTCCAGGCTCCCCAAATCATAACCTTTCTTAGACATAATACAAATCGGACTGCTTGGCGTCCCCCTTTCTCAATTAGATACGCCAACCAGTCACACTTTAATCCAATCAATTCCAGTATGGCCACAGCCACTGACTGCCCTTCCTCCCATCTAATCACAGTCTGAATGTCAGTGTCGTCCGCAGACCTCATCATCCCCGCTTCCGATGAGCCGGCATCCGTCCTCTCAACTCAATCACAGTCTCCGTACACCATAGCCAGCCGGCCCCCAGAATGAACAAGGTTACTCTCAAACCCCTCGAAAAGGTTGGCAGGAGGAGGCAGACCTATCTTAAGAGTCTCGGGCTTCCCTGGTGGCGCAGTGGTTGGGGGTCCGCCTGCCGATGCGGGGGACGCGGGTTCGTGCCCCGGTCCGGGAGGATCCCACGTGCCGCGGAGCGGCTGGGCCCGTGGGCCATGGCCGCTGGGCCTGCGCGTCCGGAGCCTGTGCTCCGCAACGGGAGAGGCCGCAGCGGTGAGAGGATAAGAATATTCCCCACACGTTCCCAGACGCTAACCGCTTGTGACCTCAATCCTCAATGAAAAGCAAAACGCTACTGCTTTAAACTCTTTTCAACTTTATCTACAGATAACAGTGACAGAAGAGGGGCTGGGGCAGCAGTCTGCTTCAGTGAATCTGAAATGCCGATTAAATAAGCAAATTTTAATTTAGAGAAAAGTAATCTGCTCCAGGCTTAGTTACAAGGTGAAACAAACATGCAAACGAACAGTAGTAATTTTTTTATTTTTTATTTTATTTTAAAAAAATTTTTTTTTCCTGTGTCTGTTGGTATTGTCACGTCTAAGTATTTCTAATTTCCATTATGATTTCTTCTTAGACCCATTAACTATTTAGTTTTCATCTCCGGGCTATTGTGAATAGAGCTGCAATGAACATTTAGTTTTCCTTTTAGTTTTGTGGAATTCTCCACACTCCAGTTTTCTCATATGAAGAATTACAAACTGGATTATCGGGTCCTTTTGAGTTGTACAGGTGTAGGGTTCAATCAAGAGAACCTGCTCGTAGCTCGTCTAAGTTGATCACAAGCCACGGCTCAGGGAGCCTGGAGCTTCTTTGCTTGGATAATTCCTACTGGCTGCTGGTTATCTAGAAATCCAAATTTCTCTGGGTGGGGTGGGCAGATGCCAGCTCAGCCAAAGGCATTAGCTCATAGACCATATCAGACTTTGGTTGGCCACAGCTGGGCTGACCGTGTTATCACATTAGTCCAAAGGTAAATCCAAAGGGCTGGGAAAGGAGTAGATTAAGTCCAAGAAACTACTGATTTGGTGGCAGAGGAGTTGGGGCAGCCTCTGGCCTTCATGGCCAGAGCCTGGCAAATGGGTGCTTCTCAGACTTTTCAAGGACCCAGTTGTGAACATCTTCACTAGTAGCTTAGTCTAGGGGAATGAACATAAGGAACCAGATCCCTTTCGTTCCCTTGGAGCTGATTGATTGTGAGATTTTTCCATTGCTAGTTTCCTGGTGGGGGAAGTTCTTCACTTCCCTGAGAAGCCCTTCCCTATGCCCTTGCCAACCCTGCAAACTCACTCCATGCACTACTTTGAGAGGGTGGAGTGTGTAGGTCTCACTCGGCCCCTTCTCCTTCCTTCCATCCTTCGCAGACGTAACAGCACTGTCCCCTGCCACATGCTTCATCAATGCTCAGAAGCCGGGGACAAGAGGGATGAATTGCACTGTCAAGGTGGCCCCAGATTACCCAACCCAGATTGCTCTCTGATTTCTGTTCATTTAATTTTTTGAAATAAAAATGTTTTTATACTACATGAATTTTGTAAAAACTTTATATAAAATGGTCTTTATGTAACCCAAGCCTGAGAGAGAATCATTATTCGTAGCTGGCATTTACTTCCAGACTTCAAATGTATATGTAAATATGTATTTTAATATAAATGAGATCATTGTGTACATTGATAACTTCAAATGATATGTCATACTTCTTTCCATTCTAACATTTAAAGGCCTATCAGGTACTTTTCAGTGGCCCCAGTGTATTTCAATACAGGAAAGTATTACAGTTTACCAATTTTCTATTGCTTGACATTTAAGTTTTTTTAACTCTACAATGATCATTCTTAAAGCTACATATCTGTGAGAGAACTCTTATAGTGCCTGGCATTTCATATCTATTGTTATTATAATTATTAGTAATCCTTTTTAATCTGATAGCCCTTGACTTTCTTTGATTTTAAGTTGAGCATCTTGTGTTCTTTAAATTTCATGACAAAATTTTTAACCTACTTTTCTATTGAGGAAATTTCTTCTTTTCTTATTGATTTATAAGAACTCTTTATATATTGAGAATACCAACCCTTTATCTGTCATATAAGTTCCAAACATTTCTACCAGTTTGTTCTTTGCATTTTAACTTTGTTTAGGGTTTTGTTTTTGTTTTCTTCTTGCCACATAGCATTGTTTTGTATTTTCATTTTTACGTAGCCAAAAGTCAGTCTTTTTTTTTTTGACTTGTGAGTTTAATATATGTTTTAAAACTCAATCAGTTTTGTAGCATTGTTTTATGATCTGGGATCTTATTTCTGAACATACTGTAAGGCAGTGATTTAGATTTTTTCCCGAAAGGTACTAAATTAAAATGAAAACTTAGGAATATTTCTCAACCTGCTCCATGGACCGTAGGTATTTTTTCTTACTAGTAGTAAGAAAAACAATAAAAATGAATTTTTTCATAGCAATTTGCAGTGTAAAAAGCTTGTTTACATACCGTATCAGCTAGGAATCTTTCTGTTCCAGGTAAGGGAAGCCTGACTCAAACTGGCTTAAATAAGAGATTCAATGACCCACTTATCTGGAAAGACCAGGCCTCGTGTGGGCTTTGGATGTAGCTGGATTCAGAAGGTCAAGTAAGCTCACCCTCCTTTCTGCTTCATTCTTACGCTGACACTTGTTAGGGTCATAAGATAATGTCCAGCAATTTCCAGGAATTACCTGCTGTCTCACCCACATCCAGGGCAGAGAGAGATTGTTCTTTTGATCGCTCTCGGAAGAGTGAGAGAGTTTCTTTCCCAGATCCCAGAATAAATTTCTTCTTGCTCTGTCCAGCCATGGTGTCCAGAAAAACGATAAATGGTCTCTTTTGATTTAGTCAGTCAGAGCCTTCTGTAGAGCAGGGGGTGGGGTGGTGGGGGGCAGCGGTG
>NW_020171817.1:3100065-3151769 GCF_003031525.2 Neophocaena asiaeorientalis asiaeorientalis
TACCCGTCCAAGCAAAAATTGGGGTCACGTCACTGAGAGGCTGGGAGGATGGAAGCTGAGCGCTCAAATTAGCAAACGCCTACCATGCATACGCCATCCTGTTTGTTACTTATAAGAACCCTGTTCAGGCAGGTGGTTACTAACTTCCCTATTTTATGCATGAGAATACCAAAGGCTAGAAGAGTGACGTGATTTGCCTCGATCGCTCGCCTAGATGGCGGCAAAGCTCAAATCATATGACTCTAAACTCTCCGCTCAAATCATATGACCCTAAACTCTCTGCTCTGCCCAGTACTCAAATGACCTCCCTTCAAGCTTAACATCACCATTTAGTACATGGGACTGCATCAGTTCTACAAATGAGTTTAAAGAATTAAAAGGTCAAAAGGAGATCTTAGCTGTTGGCTGAGTCAATGCAGAGCATTATGTGAGGTTCCACCGTGGTGGCTTCAGAAGAACTGGACATGAGGATCCTGGTCTGCGGCGGCCGGGTTCCCCCAAAGAGGAGCATATGGTACAAAGGCTTATGCGTGGGTGGTTTATTTGGCAATGTGGCCACAGGGGACAGGAGGGAGAGTCCGGCTGAGACGGGAGGCTGAGGAGGACAGCCGGGACAGTCAAGGCAGCCACCTCTGTAGGGGACTTCCTGACCCCACAGGAACTTTTGGAAGCTCTAGAAGTGGGTCATCACGGGGTGGGGAGAAAAGGGGAAGCATTTATCCTACAGCTCACGTCCCCAGTCATCCCTGGTTTTTCTCAGGGTGTCAAAAAGCCCTGCATTTCTGAGCTGTGCATAAGTGAGTGCCCAGTGGGTTGGTTGGACATCCCAGCCGGTCACTGCAGTGGCCAGAAGGAGATGGGACAAGAGGATTTTAAGTGGGGCACCAGGGGTCTTCAACACGTGATCCATTATAAGCCAATAAAACAAAGCTTGAGTTAACGAGATGATACACAAACAAGCCTGAGTTCCTGTTTCCCTAGCTAACATCTGATAAGTTCATGCCTGGAGTATTATAACCACCTCCTGAAAAGGTCTTCCTGGCTTTTCTCTGTTCGACTACTGCAGTAATCTTCCTAAAACACACTAAAAATTTCCATTTTGTCACTACTTTACTGAAAGGGTTCATTCCTCTGCACTGCTTGCAGGATTATGTACAAATGTTTTTGCTTGGCATTCAGTCTTCTTCACCATCGGTTTTACCATCATTAAACAGCTGTACTCCCCCCGTCACTGCCCCAGCTGGGCTCAAGCCAGTCTAATTTCCTTACCGTTTGGTAAGCAGGCCAAGATTATTTCTTCTCTGTGCCTTTGTTAATATTGTTCCCTCTAACGGACAGGGATGACATGCAAAAGATTTGCCAACCGCCAAGGCAGGCACCGGCCAATCGGCATGGGGTCTGAGCCAGTCAGAACTGATGGCAGGTGTAACTGACAAACGGGTCGACCAGTTGGCTCAGCTGCCATTCTCCTGTGTTTGTTGGACCCCATCTCTCCCTGTCCACCGTGAAGGTTTCCTGGATTGTTGTTACTTACGTTGTTCTTTCCTTCTTCCTGCCTTGTGTCCTGAGTATTCTTAAAGCTGTTCATGTGATGACATAACAGCCTAAAACACCTGCACTTGTGGGCAACACTTTACTGCCTTTCCATATGGGGACAATTTCATGATATTTTCTGTAGAGAGAATAGAAAGATATAATTCAGTCTTTCCCATAACATAGCTGATCAAAAACAGTTATTGATATTTTAGAAAAGTTTCAGCTTCAAAAATTTATGACTGATGACACACACTCTTAGAATTTTTGTCATATATGAGGAAACCTCTACTAAGCTTCCTTCATCTCTGAGCTGTAAAATTTCAGGAGATTTAGATTTCTGTGGGATGCCCTTTGAATTGCCTTTGGATAAATTCCTGAAAGCCATTCCGGCACCAGGATAGCCAACGATATTTTACCTGTGTGATGGCTTCAAGACGTGGCCCCCAAGTTCTTGGACACTTCTCTCATTGAGAGTTGGGATCTATGTCTCCTCCCCCTTGAATCTAGGTAGACTTGTGATTTGGTTGTAAACAACAGATAGCTAGACCAGGAAAAGCAACACAGATGCTACTTTGTTCTCTGGGATTCTCGCCTTTGGAGCCCCAATCCATCATGTAAGAAGTTGAGTTCTTCCAAGGCTGCCATCCTTGGGAAGGAAGCCTGGGCCACATTTAGGAGCTGAGGTCCCAGCTGACGGCCAGCACCAACCAGCAGACGTGATTCTGGCCCCAGCAATAGAGTCGCCCCTTCCACGGGGTCTTCCAGCCGAGGCCCTGGGCATTGTGGGGCAGAGACATGCTGTGCCCTGCCCGAATTTCGGTCCCAGAGAATCTATGAGAGTAATAAGATGGTTGTTTATAGCACTAGGTAACACAGTGCTAGTAACCAAAATAACCGTGGACAAAAGTAACTGTGACCTAGGTACACTCCTAAGGTTGCGGGGTGCCAGGCTTGAGCACAAATGGAGGTCTGTATATGACACGTGTAAATATCTGAAGTTTTCTAAATTAAATATGATAAACCATGCTAATAAACTATTAAATAAAGGTGCTGTCTCCTCCTTCACTGAAAAGTATCCTTCACGGTGACCGGGAAGGCCAGGTTTGGATTTAGAATTCCCATCGGAGCCCCCTCCCCTTCTTCAGATCCCCCCAACTCCACCCAGCACCTGTGGCATACGCACCCCACGCTCCACCTATACCCCCTGAAAACAGCCCCATCATAGCCTTTCTTGGCCCTACAGGGGCACAGCCAGCAGTGGGGCTTGTCATCCACATGAGGGTGGGTTCAGATGAGACCACATCTAGGCAGGATGAACATCAGGGCAGGATGTTGCAGGATCCCAGGTCTGGTGTAGAGTCTGAGGGGTGGGCCCTGGGGTGCATCCAACAACGTGGACCCGCAAACTTCTCACCAGCGGTCGGGGCGGAGTCGGTCTTGTACAGCCCAAAGGCATTACTTGTGCCAACTACAAAAATGAATCTCTCTCGGGCTTCCCTGGTGGCGCAGTGGTTGAGAGTCCGCCTGCCGATGCAGGGGACGCGGGTTCGTGCCCCGTTCTGGGAGGATCCCACGTGCTGCGGAGCAAAGAATCTCTCTCAACTCAGACCTCAATCTTCAATTTGACTTCCCCTTTGCCATTTCCCAAGAATATCCCCAGCCAGTTCAGTGCCACCTGAGAGGAGGGGAAGTATGACGGAGGGCAAGTCATTGTGGAAAGAGACAGCCATACTGTCACTTGTGGTCGGAGCTTCTCACTTTGGAAAACACTCCAGGAGCATGGGGCCCAGAGAAGAGGCCCAGGCAAGCAAGGGACTGGGAAGCTATAGCTCCATTCGCTTCATGGAAACCCAGCTCCATCCCATTTCTTGGCTCGCTCATGCCCTCTTGAAAGACGCCCTGCGGAAACCAAGATGTACGTCACATTTGGCCTCTGAGACCCGGGAAAGAATTTCAGCTGAAGCAGAGGTTGACGTTAGTGACCCTCGGGCTACATTTGACCTGCGAATGTGTTTTTATTTGGCCTGTACAGTGTTTTAAATGTTTTTCTGAATAAGGGGTTAACCTTTAAAAACTGGAAGATATCACATGAAATTCTCGATTTCTTGCTTTTCCTAGAAATTAGAATGATCTGGAACACGGGGCCTGCATTCCCCCAGAGCAACAAGCAGCCACCCCTTAGGTAGGACACAGGCTCCTGGGGTCTCCAGGCCTCACCACCACACTGGTCTCTGTCTGGGTCTACTTCCTGGGGCGTTTGCGTGTCCAGTGCGTGGGTTAGAGCAGCTGGACACAGACACCTGCAGAAGATGGTACCTGCTGATGGATGGCCCTGCAGATGGCAAAGGGCTTAACGTCTGCTGAATGAGTAAACGTCTGGAAAAGTGAAAGGTTAGTAAACACATTCAGGAGGATAGAGAGCAAAACAAGAATCTTAACTGTGGGCTTCCCTGGTGGCTCAGTGGTTGAAGGTCCGCCTGCCGATGCAGGGGACACGGGTTCATGCCCCGGTCCGGGAAGATCCCACATGCCGCAGAGCGGCTGGGCCCGTGAGCCATGGCTGCTGAGCCTGCGCGTCCGGAGCCTGTGCTCCGCAACGGGAGAGGCCACAGCAGTGAGAGGCCCGCGTACCGCAAAAAAAAAACAAAAAAAACCAAAAAAAACCCACAAAAACTTAACTGTGTCCAGTCCCCTTTAATGGGTAAATCTAGTAGCGCTAGGGTTATTGATTTTATGCTATAACACTGACTATATGTTACTAATAATAGATTCTAATTCAATCCGATCCTTAAAGAGAAGGAAGCTTATAACACTTCTCAAAGTGGATAAACCAAAACAAAAGGCTACATTGCAGCCCCATCAGTGAACTGCTTCAAATCTGTTGTGAACCTAAGTTTATCATGCTCTTACTTTAAAAAAATTTAATTAAAAAAAATTACCTGCCCATCTTATGTAGCCCTTTAAAAAAAAAACACAACAGTATGGCAGTTCCTCAAAAGATTAACATAGAATTACCATATAATCTAGCAATCTCACTTCTGCATATGCACCCAAAAGACGTGAAAATAGTCTTGAAGAGACATCCGTGAACCCATGTTCACAGCAGCATCATTTACAATAGCCAAGAGGTGGAAGCAGCCCGTGTCCATCAGAGAATAAATGGGTAAGCAAAATGTGGTCCACGCGTAAAATGGAATACGATTCAGCCTTAAAAAGGAAGGAATTCTGACACATGCTGTAATATGGATGAACCTCGAAGACATTATACTCAGTAAAAAAAGCCAGTGACTAAAAGCCATATACCGTGTGATTCTAAAGAGGTCCCTAGACTCGTCAAGATCAGAGACAGAAAGTAGGACGATGGTCTCAAGGGGCTGAAGGCGGGCATAGGGAGTTAGTGTTTAGTGGGGACAGAGTTTCTGTTTGGGAAGATGAAAAAGTTCTGTGGATGGATGGGGGTCACACAACAGTGCGAATGTACTTAATGTCACTGACTGTAAATTTAAATACCGTTAAAATGGTAAACACAAAAGATACACTTGTGATCGTCAGCTCCTCTTCTGAAGTCAAAATTAGGTTCAGCTTGCTTCCCCCGAGAGGGTGCAGAACAGCTGTCAGAGAGGCGGCCAGAGCAGAGCATGAAGCAGGTCTCACGAGCCCAATGGGCCAGTGGAGGGGCCTCGCGGTCCTGGGCTAAAGGAGGTCACCGTCCGAACCCCACAGCTTCCCGGCCAGCAAACACCTCGTTAGACAAGTGCTGGGGGGATCAGAGCTCAGCAGTCACAGCTTTTTTTCAAAATAACTGTTATCCAAAGAAGATGCAGGAAAGCCAATTAAATGTGGACAAGCCCAGCCTAAGGTCTCCAGAAAAAGGTTTATCACCCAGTCAAAGTAGCCTTGCAGCCCAAGAGGACCCACGTTTGGAATCAAACCAGGGATACAGGACCTCGCCTGCTCCCTACGTGCAGCCCCGGTGGCTGCAGAGATGCTTGTGGAACCAGCCAGGCAGGACACAGACCTGAGCCTGGGACGCACAGGCTCCCGAGTGTCCGATGGTATTGCTGTTCCCCCTGTGCGTGTACTAGATTGTATGTTTTCACCCCACAGCAACGTGTCTCAGTAAATACGAACGTCACATCTCATTACACCAAATGTATTACACTAAAATATACCGGAATTTCTGAAACGTGTACGTGAGTTTTACAAACTGAGATTCTCAGCTGTAATATTATACTCATGTCACACAGCACCCATGTGCCCACAGGCACTCAGAATCCTCTCCCCATCTCCCCAGGCTTGGACACTCGCCAGCCATGCGACCTTAGCCAAGGTGCCTCCCAGCTCTCAGCTTCCTCATCTGTAAAATGGGGACAACAGTTAGTATTTACCTCAGAGGGTCGGGCAGTAAGTGCCTGATCGGTCCAGCAGTGGGTGTTTGTGAGGTAAGGTAAGCTCACCTTCCAGGTAGCAGAGCATCTGGGTAACTCCTGCCTCTGACCCTGAGACCCTCCTCGTATGTATGGGTCATTGATGTTTTAGTTTCAAACTCACCAGTTGAAATTTTTTTCTTTTTTTTAAAATTTATTTTATTGAAGTGTAGTTGATTTACAATGTTGTGTTAATGTCTGCTGTACAGCAAAGTGACTCAGTTATGCATATATATACATTCTTTTTAATGTTCTTTTCCATTATGGTTTATCCCGGGAAATTGAATATAGTTCCCTGTGCTGTACAGTAGACCTTGTGACACTTTTCCGTCAACACTGTTCCCCGAGGGCAGAGATGTGAGATGCAGAGGGAGAGACACTGGGGAAACGTCGAGTGGGACGGGGAGACGTGATCTCTAAACACAATCACAGCCTGCATCTGAGTGCCTCAAAGTCTGGAACACTCGACTGGGTTCACTGTTACGACCCCCGTAGTGTGCCTGCCCCTCGAGAGCCAAGACGGGAAGTGCTCAAGGGCGCTGCCGCCACTTTGGCTGGGACCCTGCCTGCCTCGGCCCTGGGAGCCTCCAGCTTTTCGGATGAGATCACCACTGTCTGAACCCGGGAGCAGAGCGCTTGGCCAGAATGTTCCAAATTAAGCCAGACACTGTGCTTTTTTTTTTTTTTTTTTTTTTGAGGCGGGAGAACATGTGTTCGAGCTTTGTAAGAAAAAAACTACTCAGCCTTCGTGTTTTGATGACACTTGGCTCCTACCTCCTATAAGTCCAAACGTCTGCGGAACGGGGAAGTGAGCCCTGAGTCGAATGATAAAGCTGATATGATTCATGAGTTTGTCGGGAGGGAAGGAACAGGAAACTGAGGGGCTGGTGCCAGGGCTGTGACATCATCACTTTGGCATCCCGTCCCGTCCTGGAAAAATGCAGCCTGCACCGCCCTGACGATTTTGAGACACAGGAGACAGAAGCTATTCGGTTGCTTGGCCAACTCCTGAGAGCAAGGAACTGGATTTTGGAAGTCTTATCCCGCAGAGCGCATGAAGGGTGAAATGTCAGTATGTGGACGGCCGCCAAGAACTCCAGGAGAAACCAAAGAAGAAACAAAACCCTTTACTTAAAACACCGGTGGAATACACACATATATACACATATATCTGCACATACACATATACATATATATCTAATCCTATGTGTATATACATATGTACCAACACACACACGCACACAGACACGTATATATTTAATCCTATGTCCTCTAAGAGACTTTTTAGTGAGGAGGGAAGGCCAGTGCGGGGGAGGTGGTGATGGGAGGAGGAGATGGGATTTTCATCTCCTTTCCCCGAGGAGGACCAAGGGTACAGGGTCCGAGCCGTACCCACACAGTGACTATACCTAAGGCTCTTCCACCTGGCCCATAAAGGGACAGTATTTCACCTTCACAGAACAAGTTAATGACCCCCTGGTCCAAAGCAAGAGAACTGCAGGAAAGGGAGGGCCCCTCTGGCCTCCCAGAACCAGATGTACGAGCCCGCCCCGCACACACACTGCGGACCTTGCTGCCTCAGGGCCGTCCGGCAAAGTGATGCACTGGCCGCGCCGCCTCTGTTCCGGATTTTCCCGCGGACTTTGGACCTCACTTCAGCCCTGCAGTCCCTCCCACCCCCGTGATGTGGTTCCCTTCTCTCTCTCTGTGCTCTGTGAGGGCAGGCGAGGCTCACTCATTTTGCATTCTCAGTACCTACGATATAATAGGTGTTCAATACACTGATTTTAATTAATAAGTGCGCAAACAATGGATTAAAATTTTAAATTAAGAAATGAGTTGAGGCCCTTATCGCATGCAGACAGCCTCCATCCAGCAGGACGGGACCCAGACATGACAGTTTCTGGGCAGCTACAAATGTAGCCCCACTTCAAGCCAGTATTCTTTTACCATGTAGTCCACATTTATTTAGTGAGAAGAGATAAATTTTCTTTTGGTGAAAATTGTATATGTCTTCCACCTAGGGGTTTATTAGAGACATTGAATATAACGTAGCATCGAAACTGACTGTATTTGGAGTTGTCTTTCATTTCACTCTTTCCATCACTTGTGACTAGATTACAATGAGTCACTCATATACACAAAGAATTGGAATAACACAGAGCCTTATTCAAAACGGATTTCAAGTTTATTTTTCTTGGCTTTCATTACCCCAAAAACATTTTCCATTTTTCTGGAGTCTTTATTATCTCTTGGGTTTTCTTTTGCAATTTTCTGGATACAACTTCTTGTTTACACACTAAACAGTCTGAAATTTGTGCAGTAAGACAAACCACTCAGTCCCGGGAAGCACCCTCTTCAGGACGTTATCTGGTGTCAGAACCTCGCTTGACGTGGGATGAGCCTCAGCTGTTGGAGACCAGTGGCTGCACCTTCAGTACTCACTCGGCTGGGAAGATGAGCGAATCCAAGGGGCTTCGTCTCACTCTCCACTTGGGGGAATGGACCGTGTGGGTGGCGAGAGGACCAATTTATATCAAGCCATTTATCTAAAGAGTCATCCATGGAAACCCGCACTAACCAAGGCCCCATTTGTGACTGGCTCCAGGAAGGCCTGAGCACGTGGGGGGCCTGGGGCCCAGAAAAGGTGCCTGGTATCTCACACCAGGTACCTTAATTCCAACCTGGGCCCGTCTCTCACTTCCATCAGAAGGCAAAATCGACATACAGCCTTATGGTGACTGACGGCCATGAAATAATAAGGATAATAACGACAGCTCCCGCCCAAGTGTGAGCCCCACCCAGGTGGGTGTGTTTGCCGCGTGGCTGGTTCCCGGGCCGTGGGAAGCAAGGTCCAGTGAGGCAGGGCGTTGGGTGCAAGAAACAGGTGCTCGTTGAATAGCTGCAAGCAGGTGAATTTGCTGAAACATCGCTCTGGGTAAAGTTCCCTCTGTGTCCTTTTACTGAACCCTTACGACGTAACTGTGGGTGGAGCATTGCTGTGTCCATTTGACAGGCGAGAAAACTGAGGCTCAGAGGCAGACTTGTCCCCATACTTACAGCCGGTGAAAGGGACAGCTGATCTGAGCTCAGGCCTGTTTGACCTCAGGATCTGTACTCCTTCCGCAATCTCACGTGGTCCCTGGAGCCCTGGAGCCGGTTCTTTCAGAGAACTCATTGTTGTGTGCTGCCTGGCAAGGCACAAAGAATACCCACTGGAGCACCCACTGGAGCATCCACTGCCCACAAAGTACTGATCACCAGGCAGCAGCGCCTTATCTACCGCCAACTGCAGATAAAGTCCAGCCGGAACTTCCAGCGTGTCACTGCCACGAGGTGTGGCTTTATTTGATTCTATGTGGGCAGATTTTGTGAGGTAGAGAGGGGTCGAAGTCCGGGACTGCAGAAAGCAGCCCGCGAGCATGTTCTTGCAGGAGATGCTGGGTTTGTGATGGATGCCTCCGTGGGCAGGCTGGGAGCGCTGCACACAGTCTGTGGTGTGGTCCTGCCTCTGTGTGTGTGTGTGTGTGTGTTCTGTGCGTGTTTTCCACATCACATAGCACGCTTATGTGTTGTATGCGTGTGTGTGCATCGGTGAAGGAGGGGCACGTGCCTGTGACCAGCCCCACCCAGCAGCTGGGCCTGGGGCAGAATCCCCGGCAGGGGGTGTGGCCGCTGGCTGGGCGGGGAGCTTCTCAGACCCGCTCCAGACCCGGTAAATCACCTGCTCTGGGGCTGGGTCCCGGTTATACTTGCTTTTTAACATGTTTCCTAGGCGGTTCTTATACTGAAAGATGAGAACCACTGTTGGAGAGATTGGGCAGCAAGATGGATGTCCACTTTCTCCTCTTAGACGTGTGCAGTATTTGATACTTTTGTAATTTAAAAAAAATACAGGTTTGAGGGAAGCAAGAAAAGGAAGGAGAACAGAAAGAAGGCAGCATACTTTGGGGTGGGGCTTGGATGTAGGAACCCTGTCTCCCAGACACTGGATTCTGGACCGCGCCGTTTACAATCTGCCGTCACACTGTCCCCTCTTCTCTGCTTTTCCTTCTCTCTCTCTCTCTTTCTCTCTCGCTGTCTCTCTCCCTCTCAGACACTGTCACTCCCCACCAAGCAAATACCACTACAACACCCCCTCCCAGAAAGCCCCCAAACAGCCCCGAACTAGTATCTGCAAGGTGGCGGCTGCTGGAATTGCTTGTCCTGCCCAAGGGACCAGCGTCACTATTTCCTGAGCTGTACAGCAGAGACAAGCCACCCAAGAATGGCTTACAAAGTTGCCTTCTCATCATGAGCAAATACACCCACCATCTCCTGGCTTCCCGTTGACGTGGGGTTTATTCCACACACTCGGTTATAAAATGAAGGCTGTTTGAGTTCAGTTTTTGAAAATGAGTTTCTTTCACTTCAAAATGCAGAAAAAGTCCATTCCAAAGAGCACCTTCAATTCTAAAATTTTTAGTTTTTCACTGTTGGAGTCTTTAAAGGGAAGCCATTCAGGGCCTGGCTCATACGCTGCACCAAGGGCAGGCAGTGCAAAGGGCCTGCGCTCACCGCAGAGGCCTTCCAGCCTGGGTGCCGCACGTTGGCAAACACTGACCTGAACTCTCAGCCCCTCGAGTCCTCTGCCGCTGGCTGTGCAGGCCTCTTGCCACTGTGCTTGTGAATAAGAGCAACCAGTTACCGGGTCTCTCACCGAACCGGGTACTTGACATAAGCTGCCCCCGATCGGCCTGCCAACCCGCAGGGTGGCCTGAGACCCGCTGCGCGGGGGAGGGGAGGGTGAGAGCCGCCTGGGGCTCCGACCCAGGTCCACAGCTGCCGGCACGTCTGTGCATGAACCCTGCTCTCTGCTACACTTGGCGGTGCCTGGGGCCTCACAGCAGCCCTCGCCCTGGCTCCAACCATGCGGAAGGAAGCGGTAATGGGGCTCTTTATGGGGGTGAGGCCAGGTCTTCACCAGGTAGGCAGGAGCCTGCGGCGTGGGTGGAAGAGCCACAGCCAGTGGACCAGTCCGTTCATGCAGGACATCCTCGACCCAGGCCACACGTTGGAATCACTGACGAACTGAGGTCAGGAGATCCCATCCCAGGCTACACCCAGACCAAGGAGATCAGAATTTCTGGAACTATCTGTGAAGTTCCACAGGGATGCACAGCTGAGGTGGAGACCCCTGGGCTGCAGGCCGGTCAGCCTGGCTCCCCTACTGCTCCCTCGCATGGTTGGTTGTGGGCCTGCAGCCCTGGGTCACCCAGGGCGTCAGACAGGCCCAGCCTGGACCTCTCAGTAGGAACCTGCGTTTTAACAAGGCCCCTGGGTGATTCGCTTGTGTGTTACAGGCCCAGAAGTTCGGCTTCAGATGACTACCTCAGATGCCCCAGCATTTGAGAACCTCGGCAGACACGCCGGCATCCTGACCTGGGGAGGGGTCTCGCCTTGAGCTCCCATCAGCAACACGGTGGGAGGTGGTGACTCCCTCGAGGAGCCTTGGGGCTCTGACAGCCATAGCGCAGGAGCGGGTGTCAGTGAAATCGTCCCCACTGCGATGATAATGGGTTATTTTCTTGTGTCTTAATGACCTTTATCGTGAAACAAAGCATCCCGTAACTTAGTAGCTTAAAACAGCAACTATTTGCTCAAATAACAACTGCTGCTCAAATAAGTAACTGTTTATTTGTTCAAATTCAACTGTTTATTTGGTTCAGCGATGTGGGCTGAGGCAGCTGGGAGGTTCCCCTGCCGATCTCGCCTGGGGTCACTCTCGCAGCTGTGGCCACCTGGTGCATCAAGGAGCCGAGCCGGGGATGTTCTGAGACAGACACAGTGGGCTGTGAGCCGCACTGTTGCCTGGGGGCCTTGGTTCTCCTGCACATGGCCAGGTGAGCCTGGGCTTGTGACACGGTGTCGGCAGCAGTAGGAGAGCAGGACGTGGACGCTGAAAGATCTCTGCTGGCCTCGCTCAGAATTTGCACGTCACTTCCAGCACATCCTATCAGTTAAAGCAGGTTGCAAGGCCAGACCAGATTCCAAGAATAGGGAAAGAAGCTACATCTCCTGATGGGGGCAACTGCAGAGATTTTGCAGCTATTTTTAATCCACCCCATCTTATCCTTCGGCCACAATTATTTCCATCATTCCCACGTGCAAAGTGCACTCACCCAGCCCGAGGCCCCCTGCAGTCTCATCCCACCAGGAGGAGCACAGCAGACACTGGGTGGCTCCTTGTTGGTTTGTGTTTGAGCAGAGCCTCGCTGCCTGCGTGCTGGGATCGGGGAGGCTGGGCCCAGCACGAGGCCCTCAGAGCTGGATGCTTGGGCAAGTCCCCAAGGTCAGAGCTGGAGGTGAAGACAGGCCGGAAAATTACCTCTGTCTCTCCCCTCTCTTTCTCTCTCTGTGTCTGTCTCCCATTTTCTTTTGTTCATCCCCCGCCCTCTTCTCCGCACTGCAGTTTGTACCTACCTTCCATCCAACCATCCATCCGTCTATCAATATCTGTCTATTATATCTACTATCTGTCTATCTGTAATCTATCCAAGGGATAGCATTTGAGTGCGTGCTATAGTCCAGGGATTATCTCTTCAACCCTCACGCCAGCCCTGGAAGGTAGACATCTGTTATAGACGGGATGTTTATATCCTCCCCAGATTCCTGTGTTGAAGCCCTAACCCCCCATGGTGTTCGGAGATGGGGCCTTTGGGAGGTAATCAGGGTGACATGAGGTCATGAGGGTGGACCCTCACGATGGGCAAAGTGCTCTATTTCTTTCTCTCCCTCTCTCTCTCTCCCTCCCTCCCCACACAAGGGCACCCAGAGGAAAGGCCGCGTGGGGACGCACTGGGAAGGCGGCTGTCCGCGAGCTGAGAGCGGAGCTCGCACGGAACTCGGCCTGGCTGGACCCTGAGCTCAGACTTCCCGCCTCCAGGACTGTGCAAAGAAACATTTCTGCTGTTGAAGCCCCCGGGTCGCGGTGCTTGTCACAGCGGCTGAGCAGAGGTCTGCAAACCCTTCCTCCGTCTTACAGATGGGGGTGTGGAGGGTCCCAGGAGCTCAGCCACTGGACTAAGGTCAAACCCTGCGGAGGGTGGAGCCGGTCTCAGTCGGGGTCTGTGTCCCACCTGCCAGGGCCCTGCCACTCGGCTGCCTGCCTCGTGGTCACCTTGAATTCTGGACTGTTCCTCAGTGATGCCACGTTGCAAATGGTTCTGAAAGTAAGGGCACAGATTGAGGCGTGGGGAGGGCAGGGCAGGCTTTGCCGGCCCTGGACTCTGCTCGGATGCCCCTGTTTGCACCCAACCCCCGCTCCGGGCCACAGGAGCCTCTCCGTCCTTCGCCAGCCCTGCAGGGCCCTCCGGGTCCCCTTTGTGCTCCTGTCTGTCCTTCAGGCCTTGAGAGATTGGTTTCTGCCTAAGCCGTCCCGGTTAAGGGAGAGGAGGAAGGGTGTGTGTAGATTCCCGGGGATGGGAGCCGCGATGGAGCCTCCGTCAGCACGCCCTCGGCAGGCGTACCTGAAGGGAGGTACTCACCAGCGAGGAAGGAAAGCACAGGGCCTCGGTGTGCAGCGACCCAAAGCTGCTCGTGGAGAATCTCACTGTGAATCCGGGCTCGGCGGGGAAGTATTTCGGAAATGCGTTAATGTGCCGGCTGTGCCCCCCGTCCCGGAGCCCCTCGCACACCGCCTGCCGCGGTGGGCGAAGAGGCGGGGGGCGGGCTGAGCGCCGGTGAGGCAAGGGGACCAGGTGAAAGAAGGCCTTACTGTTCACGCTGTTGTGGCCCCAGGAGGGTGTGTGACCAGCAGGGCAGCGTCTCGAGAGCCAAGCTGTGCTGAGACAAGTGATCCCACGAGGCAGGTCTGGCACTGTTCCCTCGGGGGGTGGGCGGTGGGTCTGTCACGTGGCTGACTTTGTACGGGTATTACCCCAGGATGAACGAATACGAACACTTAATCCCCCTTCTAGCCCTAGGAAGTAAGTATCGCTGGTATCTTTATTTTAAAGATAAAGAAACCTAAAGAAACCAAGTGCCCTGAGGGACAGAGCGGTTCAGCAGAAGCCCCGCCCCAGGCAGTGACTCAGCCTGGCTGGGAGAGCGGGCGGATGCGCTGGACGGTCGAGGGAGGCCGGGCAGAGGGGCTTCCGCTCACCTGACAGCTCCAGCCCAAGCTCGAAGGAGCCTGCCCGGCCGAGCGCCCGTGCCACCAGCGAGGGCCGGGCACCGGGCCTGGCAGAAGTTACCGCCTCCCTGTCCCCTTAGGCTCCTGCCACATCCTCAGGTCCCGAACTGGCTTGCGGGGGACCCAGACGGAGCCAAGTTGAGGGCCAGCCCCCTTGGTGCTGACGGTGTGGCCTGCAACAGAGGCTGCAGTGAGGACAGCCCTGGCCTGGGGCCGCTGGGAGGGTGTGATGAGTCTGGTCCCCGTGGAGAGCGGCTGACCCAAGGGGGCAGATGGTGAGAATTCAGGAGAACAGGCAGCCCCACAGGCCATAAGAGAGAGCCAGGGCCGGGGACGAGTAGAGGCAGCAGGGGGCTGGAGGGACCCGGGAAAGCCTGGCCCTGGAGAAGCTGGTCCCGGGAAGGCTGCTCGGGAGGGCTGGACAAGCAGAGGGGAACACTTTCCACCCTGGGGCCGCAGAGAGGGGCAAACGTCATCAGGGCTCAGTCAATAGAACTGGTGTAAGAACCGGGCAGGACTCAGCTATGCACATCGGGGCCCAGGTTCTGAAAGGGCCCAGCCTCAGGGCTGCCCTGTCCTGAGTCACTGAGCTCCTGACCTACGGCTCCTGCAGTCCCCCAGCCCGAGGTCAGACCTCAGGCTCAGACCTGCAGGGGATGTCAAGGGCAGCTCTAAGGGCTTGTGGAGGCAGTCAGGCCAAGGAGGCCCTCCCCGGCCCACTCCCTGCCTTAGACTCTGACCTCCAGCCACCCGTCCTGCTGTGACACGTTTGCAGTCAGCTTTGCTCCACCTGTCTCGCACCCGCCTGGCTTCCGCGTGGCTGCCCTCTGGAAATGTTTTTCTTTCACTAATACACCCCTCAGAGGTGCTGCTGTTTCCAGACTTTCTTATTATTGTAAACAATTGGAGGAATTCTTTTTTCTTTTCTTTTCTTTTTTTAATGGAACAGTTAAAAACAACAGTGTAGATTATAGATGACAGAGACTTGGAACCTTCTCCAGCACATCTTGTGAGATGAAAATTCAAGTTGTAGGAAAATATTTTTATCTAGCATGATTTCAGTGCTATTATTTTTATGTTTGTCCGTGTAAAGATGTATTTCTTTTTATTCGACATTTGTATGCATTTGGTGTTTGTATATATTGTGAAATGATCACCACGATAAGTCTAGTTAGCATTGTCCACCTTACTTAATCACACATTCTCTTCTTGGGACGAGAAGCTTTCAAAAGTGCCATAAGTATTATTTATTAGCTATAGTCACCCTGCCGTACATCATCATTTGGGCAAACTTTAGGGGTAATCTCCGTGGTGATTTCTTCCAAGAAGAAAGATCTGCTCTCACAAAAATGTATCTGAACGAGAAGAAAAATTCATGTTTTTCTTCCTTGTGAAAAGTGTCCCGTCACGGGGGCGGGGGGGGGGGGGGGGAGGGGAGCAGGTGAGAGGAGGGGCGCCTGTGAGCTGGGCACTGAGGGGCAGGAGGAAGGGTCCTGCCCACCGGGTCCCAGGGACCCTGAAACACCGCTGCTAAAATGTCCACATGTCCTGGTGGATTATGTTTAAAAGTTTGTGAGGAATAGTGCGGAACTGGGAAAGCATTTTTCTGTGGAAACAATACCATCAGTGGAGGATTCACTTTTCAAACACATCCACACAAATGCATTTAATCCACGTGGGCCTCGCTGGCTGTGTCCCATAGGGCGTTGGTGCGTGTCTGCCCATCTGCGAAGCCAGGGGTCCTGTCTCAGAGGGTCGCTGGGAGGAGTCCACGGGTTTCTAGCTGTAAAGTACTTGGAACAGTGACTGGCACATAACTAGGTATAGGTGTATATGTACCTTATGTGGGTATATGTATACCTATGTGTAGGTATATATATATACCCCTGGGGGGGCTCAGGGCCCAGGGTGGAGCCCTCAGAGGTGAGGGCTGGGGGCTGCACTCCCACCTGGGGTCCCACGGCAGTGCTGGGGAGGAAACGCAGCCGAGAGGATGCGATGGAGGCAGCTGCTCTGCCAGGGGCCAGTGGTTGGCTGCGTCCCTGGCACTGGGCCCGGAACTAGCGAGGTCGAGGACAGGATGCTCTATGACAGGAGGGTGCAGGGGTGTGGGTGAGAGCTGGTAGCAGGATGGGCTCTGAGCACAGGTGTGAGTCTGGGAGCCACTGGGGCACCTGGAAGGGGACTGTCCCCCGAGTTGGCCCAGGAGCCCTGTCCTGCCTTACAAGACCCTCGACTAAGATGTCCCCGACCCGTCTGTGGAAGAGTCTTCATCTCTGCAGGTTGCACTTTGTGGCAAACGCCTCTGCCCAAGGCCACCAAGTGGCTGATACAGAGGCCAGGCTTCCGGGTTCCTGAGCCCCTGGCCTCCTGAGCATCCCTTCCAGGGCCTCTGAGTCACAGAGCACCAAGGACTCGTGTGGGGATGGGAATGGGGGGCCCTGGCATCCCGGGGGGCGAGGCATCTCAGGACCAGGGCCCGAGGGGCCGGGGGGCAGGGCTGCGCCCCACGGGGGCCGGAAGGGGGGCTGGAAGGGGGGCTGGAAGGGGGGTAAGGAGCACGTCACCAGGCCCCCAGTGCGGGGGTCCAGCTCGGGCTCCTGCACCTGGTCTTGCCTCCCGGGTGGTCTTCCTCCGACCCCATCTCAGCCCTCAGCCCCAGCCGTACGTTTCAGCGAAGCTCTGCTGTCTCATGTGGTTGACAGAGCTCAGCCTCACGTCCTCATCTGTGTAGATTTATGCGTCCTAATACTCTGTATTCTTTCACACAGGCGCGCACTTCTACCCTACCGTCTGCACACAGCAATTCACACTCATAAACACTGTTTCCACGACGTTCCGGAAATGGGGTTGGCGTCACGTCGAAGGGTTTTGAGTGATGACGGGCGAGGCCTCTGAGGTGAGGCTCTTTCTCAAAGCTCCTCCCTGTAACACTACTTATTTCGCCCACGGGTATGCATGAAGCATCCACTGGGTCATCCCCAGTTTCACGGAACCTGGCCTCATTCCAGGTGACGTGGCATTTCCAGAATTACACAACTTGCTGTTGTACCTTTTCTTTGCGTCGGCTCCCAGCCCTGTTAGTTTTTTTGTGTGTGTGTGGTACGCGGGCCTCTCACTGTTGTGGCCTCTCCCCTTGCGGAGCACAGGCTCCGGACGCGCAGGCTCAGCGGCCACGGCTCACGGGCCCAGCTGCTCCGCGGCATGTGGGATCTTCCCGGACTGGGGCACGAACCCACGTCCCCTGCATCGGCAGGCGGACTCTCAACCACTGCGCCACTGGGGAAGCCCGCTGTTAGTTTTTGTTTGTGGCAGGTGTTCATTCGTAGAGGTGAGTGATCGATTGTCATGACTTAGAACAGATGTCTCTCACTTCCTGTTACACCCAGCTTTCACCCCCTCCCTGAAGTCAAACGAACTTGCCTCGAGCCCCATCCACTATGGTGGTAAAGACCCAGGTGTCTGATGTGGGGGGACGGCAGGATGGAAGTCTGCGGGAGGTGCTGTGGGTACCACTGGGTCCCCCGAAAACCTAGGCTGAAGCCTCACCACATGGGATGTTTGTTTTACACCAGACGACACACCTCTCTAGCGGGTGCTGTCCTGCGCCTTGTGGGGTGTCTAGCAGCATCCCTGGCCTCTGCCCACTGGGTGCCCGGAGCACCACCCACAGTCATGACAACCAAAGATGTCTCCCGATTTTCCCCCCAAGGGGAACCAAGGGTTTACATAATCCATCAGGAGGTTGACACTTGTGTGTGTTTATAATAAAGTTTTTGGCTGTGAACACAAAATATGAAATTTGTGTTGAATTGCATCCCCAGAAAGGTGGGTTGGCGTCCTAATCTGGCTACCTGCGAGTGTGAGCTCATTTGGAAACAGGGTTTCTGCAGGTGTAATTAAGACGAGGTCACACAGAAGTAGGCGGGGCCTCCGGTCCAGACGATGTCCTTACAAACTGGATCTGGGAGAGGAGACAGCACAGCCCTGGAGCGGCTCACCTGAGGGCGGACATTCACGGGTGTAAACCCCCAGGTTACTCATCCTGGGTGGCGAGGTCCCTGGATTCAAAGCCCGGCCTGGGGTCGGAGCCCCGGTGCTGAGTCATGATGAGAGCTGGCGGCGAATCCTTCTCCACGGAGCTGAGGATGGGGGTTAGAGCAGTTACGTAAATAAACAGAGAGCACACGGGCCCATGAAGAAATCGCAGGACACTGGTGTCCAGGATGCGAGCACGAGGCTGTGTGGGGCTGCTCTCCCCCGACGAGAGCTGCTCTTCGCCGGCTGTCCGGTGCAGCTGCGCACTCGGCCTGTTGCTTGTTCAGAGCGGCGCCGGAGCCCCTCCTTCCGAAGCCGCCCCTACGAACAGCTGAGGGGACTTTCGAGAGGTCTGGTCGTTTTACTCAGTTGACCTTCCACAGCATGCCTGTCTCCTCATTCCTGACAGGTGGCTCAATCTGGGTTTCAATTCCTTAAAAATAAAATCTACCTGCCCAGGCTGATGACTTGTATCCACGATAATGGCTAATCAAAAGAATGTGCCCCTGGGTAGGTGTCACAAGGGCTAAAAAATGTTCAGACCCTTTCACCAAACACGCCACTGAGGGGATGTCACGGGTCCTCGTAAGGGCACTGACACGGCAGAGGATTATTTATGATCAGAAACGAGCGGAAACTACACATTCCCCTGAAATGGGGACTGTTCAGTAATTTTGGTACATCCGTACGATGAAATACTCCTGAGGCGTTAAAATTTAAGTTTTGAACAAAGGTTATGAAACACTGCCAGAGTAATCCCAGGTCTATTACAACAAACACCGAAAGGATGTGCTTCAATACAAAGAGTGAGTCTAAAGTCCTCCTTTGGGCTTTTCTGTATTATTCATGTTTTCTACAATGAATAGCTATATCCTTTTGTAATAAAAAATAGAACGAATCAGCTTGACTAAGGCCTATGCAGACAACGTAGCCCACTTTAAGTGTGCAGTTCTTTGAGTTTTGATAGATGTAGACGTAGTGTAACCACACTCCCAGTCAAGAAGTAGGACCTTCCCACCCCCAGCAAGCTCCCGCTGGCTCCTTTGCAGTCAAGCCCCGTCCCAGCTCTTGGAAACTGCCGCTCTGTTTTCTGTTGCCATAGTTCTGCCTTTCCTAGAGTGTCACCCACGTGGGATGACACGGAACGTAATCTTTTGGACGCGGCTTCTGTTCTCTTAGCAGTTTCTTGAGATTCATCCATTGGCCTCCGTACTTCACATGAGATAATGAACCGTCTTTAATGCTTCAGCTGCTGTCACTTGGGTTTTCCATGCCTTGGGGTCGGCATTGCTCTTCACTGATAACAGCATTGGACACTACTTTGGAAATTCCACTCATTGTTTGAGGTCCTCCTTAACGTGACTTCCTCCCCGGGGAGACGTTCACGATACCTCTGCTCCCAAACAGTTACGATTCCTCTGTTTTGAATCCTTATGGCATTTTATGTTCCACCCCACATCCCAGAGACAGCCGTATTCTTCTCTGTAATACAGTTAACTGTGCTCTGGTTTAATCGATCCCGGTATTCCCAATCCATTAGACGTTGGGCTTCTTAAAGCTGGGAGCTATCTTACTTGACGGCAATACCTTCCGATCTACACACGTCACTCCCTGCTGGCCTGACGTGTGAGAGCATCGCCCTCTCTGCTCTGGTCATTCCGGCCTCCTCGCTGCCCCGCACGTGCCGTGCTCACTCCTGCTCGTGTCCTCAGGGGCGACAGAGGGCCGCAGTGTCCTCAGTGCCACCGTCCTGGTGGCACGTTCGTGACGGGTCAGAAGGCCAGGTGTCTGAGTCTGGGGACGGTCTCTGCCCAGCACGTCACAGGACAGGCTGGCTCACAACGTGCTTCTCGGCAGAGGTGGCCATGGACCCTTTCGAATTCTCTTCTCCAGCAGTGGCCTCTCCAAGCTTTGTTTTGGACCCCTTAAGAAAACCGACAACTCAACCCATGTCCTGTGTGGCTATGCCATATGGAAGTAGGTCCCAAGCCGCCCCAGGCCCCCCGAATGACTCTTGTTCCTCTGCTGCGGGACTTCTCAGAACCTTCAGAAAACCATGAGTTTGATGCATCCCCAACAGAAGGATGGCGTAGCCAGCCTTTCCCAAGTGCATTTAACCACAGACCCTGGCCCATTTCAAAAATCTTCACTTGGAAATGATTTCAGGCTCTCAGCAAGCTGCAGAAATAGTCCAAAGAGGTCCTGGCTTTGCTCCCAGCTTTTATTTTTTGTTGCAGCAATCTGTCGGACTCCGAGACTTTTGGAAACTGCCTTTAAGAATTATGCGTTGCTTGTAACCTAAGGTCTCCTGTCAACAAAGACAGAGAGAATTACTGAGCTCCTGCAAGAAACCTGAGGGGTTTTCACATTTAGCCACGAACGTATGTTTATTTGTGAACCGCGCACACAACTGCTCTCTTCAAGCTTAGCTTCTAGATTCCAAGGGCCAGACCCATAACATGCACGTTTCAATTTTTAGCAGAAGCTACAGGCAAATTAAAACCCAACCAAAATACTGTATTTTCAGAGTAGAATGTGTGTCAGGTGGCTTATTCCTTCCCGAGAGTTCGTGGCTGACACTGGTCATCGGCAGAGGAAAGCAAGCCCTAATCACAGAGGGGCCAGGACGGGAGCCGTCGCAATGAGAGCCAGAGTCCAGCCACGCACAGCCCCCCGCTGCCCTACAGATTGCCACTTGCTTGGGATTAACTTCTACTCGAGGGCAGGCTAAAAGGATGGCGCTCCTGACCCGGGTTTTAGGAACACCTCTCCTGCGAGCATTCCAAGCTCATCACAGATGCTCTGGCCTCACCCTGCCTTCGAGTGTTTTTCTTTCCCTAGTCCTCTCCGGCCCTCCCCACACCTCCCATCACATCAGACCTGGGCCTTCCCCGGCCCAGCCCCGGCCGGCCGTACCTCTGCACGGGCCAGGCTGCCGCTTGGCCTGGCCCCCACCTCTGCCTGGAGACACCCTGCTACGTCTTCAGCCTCAGCTGGACGCCCGACCGGGAAGGTCTCCCTGATGCCCCAGGGAGAACCAGCCCCCTCTCTCCCCTGCTTCCTTGGCCACATTTTTATCAGTCTGAATTGTCCTGCTAGGCCCGGAAACCCAACCCCGACTGACTTATGCAAAAGGAGGTGATTTACCGATCTTGAAGCCAAACTGCGGGAAGGACAGGGGTGCCAGGAAGCAGAGCCTGGGCCGAGGTCGAAGCTCTCCTGGCCTCTCTCTGAGTGTCCCAGACCCCGTCCACGGGAGACCCCATGGCGGCCGTGTTCCGACCCAAGCCCACAGCCTCACACCCAGGAAGGAATGGCTCTGTCCTCTCAGCAGCAGCTCAGCAAGTCCCGGGGAGAACCCTGGGATCCTCACTGGGGCTGGGGGCAGGAGGCATCCGGATGGGGCCAGGGCAGGTCGGGGGTGTCAGTGTCCACTCAAACCACTGACAGGGTGGGCGGGGGCAGGATGCTCACGGTATTGGTAGAAGAACCGGGAAAGTGATGGAAGACGGAACAGTAGCCACCGGTAACAGGACGGTTCTGCTTCTATTAAGAGCAGATCGCATCTGAAGCAGTCTCACAGACATAGAGAACAGACGGGTGGTTGCCAAGGGGGCGGTGGGGGAGGGCTGGAGGGGGAGTTTGGGATGAGCAGATGCAAACTAGTCTATACGGGACGGCTAAACAACAAGGTCCTACTGTAGAGCACAGGGAACTGTATCAGTATCCTGTGATAAACCATCATGGAGAAGAATATGAAAAAGAATCTATGTATGTATAACCGAGTCCCTTTGCTGTACAGCAGACATTAACACAACATTGTAAGTCAACTATACTTCGGTAAAAAAAAAAAAAAAAAGAATAGATCGCATCAGATACATCTGGACACACAGGGAACCTCTGTGCTTTCACTCTGCTCTGAGAGCTCTTTGAGGGAAAACACCTGATCTCTTCCTGATCCTTCTGTCCCCCGAGAGCAGCACAGTGCCATGCCTTACACTGAGGGGGCCCCAATAATGTCTGTGGAGTTGAATAGTCATTAATAAGGTTATTTTGCAGGGATGGACTTAATGTAACAGGATTCATGAAGTTTGTAAGATTTAGGATCTCTGCATATTTTCGTTGAGCCATGGGGGTCAAGGAGGAGACTGGAACAGTTCCTCAACGTCATCTTTCCCCCATAGCACACTTATATGCCGGCCCAGAACTTGTCCTTAATCCTCTAATTAAGATTAAAAAAATAAAGCAAAGATCCACTGTCAAGCGGCTACTTTGTGAAATTATTATCTGTTAAAGATTACATTGTCTCATAGGGCTTTATTCTGGGTTAGTTCAGTCATGATAAGGATTAAGAAAAACACTTTCATAGATTTTAACTTGCCAAGTTCAATACTGCTATATTTTATATAAGTGGCTGGCCCCCTTTTGAGTCCTACAGCAGCATTAGATAAAGTAGTTAATATTCCAATAAACTAGTAACTCAAAAAAGATGTGTTCATTTTAGACATATTGTCCCAGGCTCTCCAGGACAAAAGGCCACTCACATTCATACAGGGGTGTTTTGGAAAAACATATAGCTTGTCTATTAGGTCCAGGAAATGCTAGGCCTGGTGTGTACAATAAGGGCGCTCGAGGTGGGAAAAGATGTCCCTCCCTCCCTCTCTGGAGAGATATCTTGGGTCTTATCCCCTGTCTTTCTCCCTTTCTCTGTCCCCATTCTGCCCTGCAAATCCCACCCCGTCAACTTCACCAGGCTCCGTGTCCTTGTCTTTATCCTGATACGAGTACCATGGTCTAGGTCTGCATTCTCTCCTCCGAGACCAGGGATTGGCAACCTTTTTCTGTAAAGAGCCAGATGATAGACATTTAGGTCTTGTGGATGTACAGTTTTTGTCCCAGCTTCTTAGTTCTGTCGCAGTAGAAACGGCCGTAGACAGCGTGTCTGTGAATGGAGGTGGCCCTGGTCCAATAAACCCCAGGCTGCATGTGGCCCTCAGGCTGTAGTTTGTCAAGCCCCGGAAAGCATTCTCCAGCCACTTCATTCCGATGTCAGTGGCCTGTGTGTTTTTCGTCTTTATATCTCCAGGCTCTTACAGGGTGTCTGGTACCTAAGAGACATGCAATAAAAGTTTGTAGGGAGAGGGCTGAGTGCCCCAGCCCAAGCATACATGCCGAGGATGTCGGTCTGTTACCGAGCTGTTAGATATTATTTCAGTTTCAGTAACTTAAAGGACTTGGAGCTCTTTTTAGATTTACTAAAAATTAGAAATCCATTCCCCTTCTAACAACAGAATTACATGTTTATTGTTTTATGATCAGTTGTTTCAGCAACATGGCACCCAGCACCTCTAATTATAAGCCTTTTAAAACGCATTCCTCTTGGTGGTAAGTTTGACCAAGGCTTAGACAAGAGGCGTTTTGTTTTTTGTTTAAACAAGAGCATCTCAGACACAGGAGAATGATGAGATCTGCTCGCTGCCAGGAAGAATGTCGGATCCTTAAACTCCTTGTTAGCTCAGGTGTGTTTTGCTTATCTTTAGGGTTAATCATTCTTGGAAGAAATTCCTCACCTCGTTCCTCTAAGTCACAGCAAAAAAGCTTTGCTCTAAGTGTTTGCTCTTAGGAGGAGGGGTTGCCGGGGTCACACAGCCTCTCTCTGCCCAGACACAACTCCATGCTGGGTGTGGGCGCCCCTGGGTAGTCACGAAGCCATGTGTCCTGTGCTAGGCAGGGCAGCCACCACCAGAAGAAACCCTGTGTCAGAATGAGATTTGGGTAAATTATCCACCAGTCCCATCACCAATCTCCTCCAAGGCATTGTGCTTTTGAGAAACTATTAGAGGATCACAGAGCCAAAATACCTCCCAAACAAAGCAGCTTTGGGGCTATAGACACCCTGTGATCTGCCCAGGAGCCAGGGAGGTGCTGAAGTCCCTTCCACAGCCCTTGAGAGCCAACGGCACCCATCTCCCCCCTGTGCCTTCATACTGGCCACTTGAAACCAGACGGGGTGGGGGGGGAAGCACCCCTATGATGGAAATAGGCAAACACGATGAATCAGGTCCAGTGCACCACTAGATCCCGTGTCAAGTCAAGCCTTCTCATCCTCCCACAATGGGATGTATTTAAAGACAGAGCAACTGACCAGCCCAACACATTATTTCTAAAACCATGAGTTTTAGAAAGATTGATATTATTTGGTTCCTGCCTTCAAGGGGTCTGTCTGGGACATAAAACATGGACGTATGAAAAGATGACTAATACTGTCAACCTCTCAAAGTGACCTCTGTAAGTTTCTTAACCACCCTGCATCTCTGTTTTCCCATCTGTGAAATATCTCGCAGGAAACATAGGAGGTTAAATTAGATAAAAAAATATATATAAAGATCTAGCATGTAGCATGGCTGATAGTGTGTGCTTAATTAAAAGTGGCCGGGCTTCCCTGGTGGTGCAGAGGTTGAGAGTCCGCCTGCCGATGCATGGGACGCGGGTTCGTGCCCCGGTCCGGGAAGATCCCACATGCCGTGGAGCGGCTGGGCCCGTGAGCCATGGCCGCTGAGCCTGCGCGTCTGGAGCCTGTGCTCCGCAACGGGAGAGGCCACAGCAGTGAGAGGCCCGCGTACCTCAAAAAACAAAAAGTGGCCATTATTATTATTATCATTATTATTATTAATTAAAGATGAAAGAGGTTGGAAATGAGGAGGTGGCAAAAAATTAAGATTTGAAACAAGTGAGCCAGTGGTGGTAGTTTCCGTCTACAGACCACTCAACAGTTAAAAGGTCCATGTCAAAAAAAAAAAAAAAAAAAAAAAGGTCCATGTCAGGGATCTGGTCTACCGTCGAGGCCCACGTAGCATTAGAACCTGAAAAGGGAGAAGCTCTTGGCTCTCACACCGATTCTGCTGGTGGCTTCAGGCTTCTCTCAGAGCCTCATCTATCACAGAACTCAAAACAGGACCAAGAGAGAAACAGCTGTTACCCAAACCTACTCAGCTGGCCCTACACCAAGGTCTCAGGAACCTCGGCAACGACACACAGAGCTCACAGCGAAGCTGATGTCCACGGGAGCAGAAGGGATCACATGCCCATCGGGACACGTTCTGAATGGCTGCGTCTCTGCTGTGCTTTGAAAAGGAAGCTCTTGCCATGGTAACTGGGTCACCCTGGAGCCTCTGAGCAACCACAAAGGCAAGAAGAACCGATCTTGTGTTTCCTTCCAGGAAGTAGAAAATAATATTTCACGTGCTTTTTAGGAGGATTCTCTTAACGATTTACTTGAATTTTACACCTCCCTCACCTTGGAAATCCAAACATATAAATGGAAAATGTTTTGATTTTGTATGCACTAGGACTCAGAGATGCGTCTACTTTATATGCTCAAAAGAGGTGGCACGTGGGCAATTTGCTAACAGAGGGCTTCTCGCGGGCAGTATCGTCCATAGCTACCACTGCCTGTGGGTTATTGTGTCGGTCAGTGTCCTTAGATGTAAGCGACAGAAGCCGATTTTGCTGTTTTAAGCAAAGTGGGAATTGATTAAAAAGGTATTGAGAAGCTCAAAACTCTCTGGGAAGGATGGAGAGGCAGCTCGGACGCTATGCAGACAGGAATGGCCTTCTCCACCCACAACAAAAAAGGCCACCGCTGGGATAGGGTGGGGAGGATAAATTAGGAGTTTGGGATTGAGATATACACACAACTATATATAAAGTAAGCAAACAAAAAGGACCTACTGTAGAGCACAGGGAACTGTACTTAATGTCTTGTAATAACCTATAATGGAAAAGAATCTGAAAAAGAATTTACATATATATATATATATACATAACTGAATCACTTTGCTGTACACTTGAAACTAACACAGCATTGTAAATTAACTACACTCCAATCAAAAAAGGCCACTGCGGGCTTCCCTGGTGGCGCAGTGGTCGAGAGTCCGCCTGCCGATGCAGGGGACACGGGTTCGTGCAGTCCAGGAGGATCCCGCTTGCCGCGGAGCGGCTGGGCCCGTGGGCCGTGGCCGCTGGGTCTATCTTGACAAGGATGTCACGGGCCTAGTTCCTGCTGCGGCCAGAGCCACGGCCCTGGCCACCGGGGACACTGGACGCAGCCTCTTGTCCCCTCCACTGCATGGATTCTGCACCACCTCTGTTCCTTCACACCACTGGATTCTGACACGAGGTTTGGCCTGGGTGCATGATCGGTGGAGCCCAGGCAGTGTGTCCACTCTGAGCTGCACAGGAAGCTGGGAAAGTGACCAGTCAGCATAGTCAGCTTCTGTACCGGGGGCTGTGCTCTGCCATTTAAGTCAGGAGATGCCGCAAACCCAGGGGAAGGGTTCAGATCGGGAAGAATGCTTTTGGCTATAGCACTAGCTTATCCGACGGTAAGCGGCTTACACGAGGACTTACTGTCTCATGAGGAGTCCCGAAGTGAGTGGTTCTGAATACGTTAAATTCAGCCACCGAGCACGTTGTTACAGACCCGGTGTGTCCGTCTCTCTGTCCCACTGTCCACAGAGCACTGGTCTTCACTTCTGGGCGCCTCGTGGTTACAAGACGATGGTCACAGCTCTGGAAGTGACATCTTCAGGTAGCAAGTTCCAAGCACATAGAGTGGGGTTTCTCTCTGCAGATCTCTTTTTACCAGGAAGGAAAACTCCCACCAGAGCTTTTACAGGCAGAATACAAATCCTTGGCCAGGATTAGGACACATACCTATGTCCTTGCTGCAGAGAAGGCTGCGAAACCAAGTACCTGATACCTTCAGCCTCCGAAATGGGGTGTGGATCCTGACAAGAAAGAGAAAGCCGGAAGAACAGTTAGGCCACCGACGGGGTCTGCCATCACCACCCTCCTTAGAGATGCTGGGTGGCTCCTGGGCTGATGTTAGAGTGGGATTTCCACTGGGCTTCACCCTGCATGAAAACTCCATCTTTCAGCAACACATGCCTGATGGGCTTTGCTGGGAAGGGTGGTG
The DNA here is from genome assembly GCF_003031525.2 of Neophocaena asiaeorientalis asiaeorientalis. Taxonomy (NCBI): domain Eukaryota; kingdom Metazoa; phylum Chordata; class Mammalia; order Artiodactyla; family Phocoenidae; genus Neophocaena; species Neophocaena asiaeorientalis. The sequence goes on from NW_020171817.1 coordinate 3,127,217, forward strand.
AAGCTCTGCCCGGGCTCAGCGGGGAGGAGTGATGTCATCTCAGTGCTGCCTGCCTGCTGTCGGGAGAACCGAGGAAGCATGGGTACATGAGCCACCATGTGCCACATCCGATCTGGAGAGAGGCCGGCCTGTCCTGGGGACTCCCTTCACGTCCTGGCAACGCTTCTCATCCTGCTTTTGGAGAGCCCGGCGCACCGTGGTTAGTTCCAGCGGGGCGGCCGTGGGCCCGGCGCTCCCATGCCATCTCAGCCATCCAACGGCATCGCTGCCCTCCTGAGAGCCAGGCTATTCCTTTGCTTGTCATGCCTTTCCGGATGAAATGACTGGGACAAATCCTAGAGGCTGGCAGCCACCAATACTGGCTGGGGGAGATCGACTGGGAGCCAGGGCTAGTTCTTCAAATGTTTATTTCACCCATCATGGCCACTCTGGGTAAATGTTAGCAAGGGTGTTAACAAGCAAAAAGGGGGAAACAAACTCACCCCTGGGTAAGTGAGAACAAAAAGACACAGAACCATCTGCCACTGCCCCGGGGAAGCAACAGGCACATTGAAACCACTCCCACTTGGGCATTATACAGAACTTCCCTCTCATATCACATTTTCCAGAACTGTGCCGGGGGTTACCCAACTGACCAAAATTCTACACGGATTACTCTCTCTCCTTTGCCCATGAACTCAGTCCGAGGCGGGGGTAATAGGGGAGATAGGAAACGTTTTATAGACTTAATTTAGGGAGACTGTTCATTCCATGCGCCTTTGCAGAGGAAGGCACTGTCAGGGGACCACCGCCACAACTGCGGGGGGACCACGGGGCATGCGGGCTGCCTCTTCCCAAGGTTCTTTATCAAAGCCCCCAGGCTGGCCTGTGCAGAGGGGAGGGAAAGACCCCAACGGTCCCAAAATCCTGCTTCTGCACCTGGCGACGCAGGGATGGAGCTACACTTCCGGCCCTGGTCCCACCCCAAACTCCATCCGTGGAGCTAAGATGGGGCAGCGCAGAAAAAAGCTCCCATAATCGAAGTATTGTTTTGATAAAATACTTTTATTTTGGAAAAACCGAGACTTAGGAGCATTTCCAAGGGGAAGCGTTCACTTTACACTGATTTGCCCGGAGAGTAGAGAACCGCATAATTTCTGCGGTGACAAGAGAAGGGTCCTGCTGGGAGGGGCCGTTTGATCAATCCTACTTAGGGAGATAATCTGGGGAAAACTCAGACGAAGAAACTAGAACCTCTGTTCCTAAATGCTCAGCAACATCCCGATTTGGAATATTTAGTAATAGAACTTACGTCTGAGAGCGAACGGATGTGAGGTCATGGTCAGGGGACAGACCCAGTGCCGTGGAGGTCTCTGGACCCCTCCTCAGACCGGAGTAGCCCTGCCCACACAGCTGACCCCCATCCCTGGGAGGAAGTGGGTCTCGAGATAATCCAGTCCAGGGCTTCCCATCCTTCTATGAGGAGCAGCAAAGCACCGCAGTGAAGAGGGTGAACTCTGGACTCAGGCTGACGGAGTGACATCTTGGCTGGGCCGTCACCACCCGGGAGTCGACCGAGAACCTTGAGCTGTGTGATTTGGAAGCAACAATGCACAGAGAGCAGGGAAAACAGGGCCGGCACAGCTCAATAGCAGCTGTTCACAGCACGGCTTAGACCCAAGCAAGGGGGCCCTGCCTTGGCCCCAGGCTTCACGGGTCCCCGATCTAGCCCCACGCCCGTTGGCGTGAGGATGTGTCCACCTGGAGCCCACGACTCTCTCTGGACTACGTTCCAGGTCCTTGGGAGCCTGAATTTCCTGCCCAAACTTCCTGTTCCCACCTTCACGGCCGACATGGGCCCGTTCCCCGGGTCTCTCCTCCCGGGGTACCACACCCCAGGCCCTAGGGGTAAAGCAGGGCAGCTGCTGGCTGGCTGTGGATGGGGCTGGGAGGCCCCTTGGACGTTGGGGAGGAGACGAGGCAGGTCGCAGGCTGACAGCAGGCTGGTCCTGCATCCCTGCATGTTATTAACCTCAAAGTGCCAGAAGTCCTGAATCTGAACCTGCTCCTCAGGTCACGATGAAGGTATACTTGCAGAGGCAGGAGGACAAGAGCTTATTCTGCTAGACCATCTGAAGAGTAACTTTTAATATTTAGGCCGACAGGTTGAGGACCTCTGCTCGTGCTGGGCCTTGGGACCCACGAGTGTTAGGGCAGAATGACTCCCACAATCCATTGTGTTTCCATCACCAGCCACTGTACCAAAGGGCCCTGATGCTCCCCTGCTGCACACGGAACAGTCCACTATGTCCTGGAAGCACACGTTTAGGGCTTCGTTATTACATGTATGCTTTAAGGGAAGCTTGAACCAAACACTGAAGAAACAACAGCACGAACAGGCCGCAGCCCTCGGGGAATGGCCATCTCTGCCACCAGAAGGGGAGTCGGGGGGCCCGGCTCCAGAGCTACTCCCTTAGCGAGGCTCAGCTCCTCCCGCCCCAGCTTCTCTCTCTGTGTCTCTGACACAGTCATTCCCCTTCTAGAAACGTATGCTATGGAAACAAGCAGGATGAGACCGTGAGCCCCAAGCCCAGGACAGTGATGTCTTCCTAACCCCAGGAGGGTGCCTGGTGTGTCATGGGTGCACAGTGCACGGTTACCGAATGTGTGAAGGGATGGCCAAGGGTCTGGGAAGAAAGACACTTACTGAGACATTATTTGTAACAGTGAAAATATGGAAACAGTCTAATACCCAAAATTAGAAATATGAGGAAATGAAATATTGACCATCTAAATGATGGATTGTTGAGCAGTCATTAAAAGTTATCTCTTAGTTATGTACCACAATGTTCATTGCAGCTCTATGTACAATAGCCAGGACATGGAAGCAACCTAAGTGTCCGTCTACAGATGAATGGATAAAGAAGCTGTGGCACATATATACAATGGAATATTAGCCATAAAAAGAAACGAAATTGAGTTATTTGTAGTGAGGTGGATAGACCTGGAGTCTGTCATGCAGAATGAAGTAAGTCAGAAAGAGAAAGACAAATACCGTATGCTAACACATATATATGGAATCTAAGGGGAAAAAAAGGTCATGAAGAACCTAGGGGTAAGACAGGAATAAAGACACAGACCTACTAGAGAATGGACTTGAGGATATGGGGAGGGGGAAGGGTAAGCTGTGACAAAGTGAGAGAGTGGCATGGACATATATATACTACCAAACGTAAAATAGATAGCTAGTGGGAAGCAGCCGCATAGCACAGGGAGATCATCTCGGTGGTTTGTGACCACCTAGAGGGGTGGGATGAGGAGGGTGGGAGGGAGGGAGACGCAAGAGATATGGGAACATATGTATATGTATAACTGATTCACCTTGTGATAAAGCTGAAACTAACACACCATGGTAAAGCAATTATACTCCAATAAAGATGTTAAAAAAAAAGTTATCTCTTAAATTCCAGTGGGATGGGAGAATTCTCACAGTAGAATTTTAAGCAAAAAAGCAGGATTTAAAACTATATATAGAATATAAAGCATAAATCTAATTGTGTGTGAAGAAACACACATACACACACACAAATACACACACACATCAATTAAATCAAGGTGTTAACAGAGTTGTTATCTATAGTTGTGGAATTCTGAGCAATTTTTTTTTTTTTTTTGCGGTACATGGGCCTCTCACTGTTGTGGCCTCTCCCGTTGCGGAGCACAGGCTCCGGACGCGCAGGCTCAGCGGCCATGGCTCACGGGCCCAGCCGCTCCGCGGCATGTGGGATCTTCCCGGACCGGGGCACGAACCCGTGTCCTCTGCATCGGCAGACAGACTCTCAACCACTGCGCCACCAGGGAAGCCCTGAGCAATTTTTAATTTTTAATTCATTCTTTTGGTTATTTTCAAAAATTTCTACAATGTCCATATGTGCATATATTACTAAATTAATTTTTAAAATAGAAACCCCATAAACACAATTAAAAGTGAAAAGGGTACCAAAGAAAAATTTTGCAATATATGTGTCATAAAATTCCTATCGTTAATTTATAAAGAACTCACATGCATCGAATAGCAAAAGATGAACACCCTCAGAGAAAAACGGGGTAAAGCCTATTGTGGTAGAGATTAGCTTCCCACCTAAATCCCTCACCCACACCCCGAGGTCCTGGTTTCCATCCGGGTGCTGCCCAGCTGCACTGCATGTCCCGGCATCCCTTGGAGGAAGGTGTGTGGTCTTGCGACCAGGTTCTCTCCAGAAGAGAATCATGGAAGTGGCATGTACCGATTTTATGACTGGCCCCCAAACCCTGGGGGTAGTTTATGAAACAATAGAACCCCATTTCTAAACTTAACGTATACTGAGCTATTAACGAGAGCTCAGCACTTCACACACATGATCTCATTTAATCCTATCAACAACCCCCTGGAGAAGTATTATTACTCTCCACACTTCAGAGATGAGAAAACTGACACCAGGGACTGTTTACACTGTGGCATGTGGTATATGTATGTACAGAAATGGCCTGAAGAGTATATTCAAACATTTTAGTGGTTATTTCTGGATGTTCAGATTGTAAGTACCATATGTTCATATTTTCTCAACAAACATGTATTACTTGTATAATTTTTAAATGGTAGAAAACTTTTAAGTGACAATAATTCCTTAGAATTTTATGGACAATAGGCTGCACAGCTAAGACATTAGCCAAAGAACTTTCAGAGGAGTATAAATTATCCTTCCTCTCTCTTTTTTTTTTTAGTACATTCTCTGCACAAAAAACAATTTTCACTTCCACAATTGTAAACCAAATCGGAAAGTTTCAAAAGGAGGTCAGACGATCTAATAATTACTGCGACTTAAAAATGTACCTTGCCCCTCTGAGGGAGGGAGACCCTCTGAGTCACCATCATCTTATAACGATCATGACCTACAGCCTGGGTCATTGAGTTCATAACAGATATACCAGCATTAATTAGCACGCTTTAAACCAGGGGTTGGCATGTTTTTTCTGTAGAGAGCCAGATAGTAAATATTTTAGGCTTTCAGGTAATACGGTCTGTTATAACTACCCAGCTGGGCATGGCTGTGCCCCAGTAAAACTATTTACAAAATTAGGCATCTGAGGGACTTCCCTGGTGGTCCCTCAGATGGTAAAGTGGTAAAGAACCTGCCTCACAATGCAGGGGACGCGTGGGTTTGATCCCTCGTCAGGGAACTAAGATCCCACATGCGGTGGGGCAACTAAGCCCGTGAGCCTCAACTAGAGAGCCCGGGTGCTGCAAATTACAGAGCCCACGTGCCCTGGAGCCTGAGCGCCACAACTAGAGAGAAAAAACCTGCACGCCACAGCTAGAGAGAAGCCCGCGTGCCATTACAAAAAATCCCGTGGACCGCAAGGAAGATCCCACGTGCCACAACCAAGACCTGATGCAGCCAAAAAAAAATTTTTTTAAAAAGCATCTGGGGCTTCCCTGGTGGCGTGGTGGTTGAGAGTCCGCCTGCCGATGCAGGGGACACGGGTTTGTGCCCCGGTCTGGGAAGATCCCACATGCCGCGGAGCGGCTGGGCCCGTGAGCCATGGCCGCTGAGCCTGTGCGTCCGGAGCCTGTGCTCCGCAACGGGAGAGGCCACAGTAGTGAGAGGCCCGCGTACCGCCAAAAAAAAAAAAATAATAATAAAGCATCTGGCCTCTGAGCCACACTTTGCCAAGCCTTGTTTCAGACTCGCTATTCAAAGTGTGGACCAGCAGAATTGCGTCACTGGAGAGCAGGTCAGAAATGCAGGATCTCAGGCCCCTCACAGACCTGCTCTTCAGAATTTGCATCTTTAGTAGGATGCCCTGGTGATTTGCATGTTCATTCAAGTTTAGAAGCTGATTCTCAAGCATGTCTGCTCGCTGGTGTCACCTGGGGAGTTTCTGTAAAAAGCACCGATACCCAGAGGTTCTGATTTCTTTGGTGGGGGCTAGAGCCCAGGCATGGGGATCGTTAGAGGCTCCCAGGCAATTCTCATGTGCAGCCACAACTGTAGACCTACAGACCTGGTCATCTGAGCACATCCCTCATCGTGACTCAAACCCACAGGACACGGCCCATGAGAAAGACGGAACATCCAGCACCCCTGGCTCAGCTATTGAGAACGAAATGCGCCTTGTTTGCCCCTAACCCTGAGGATGAGCCCTGCGAGGACCCTTCCACCGAAAGGCGGAACTGCCACTGCTGGTTTTCGTTATCTCTAGCAGGTTCCTGCGTGGCTTTCACAGACTTGGCCACGGAGTATGCCGGGCCCTGGGAGCTGGGCCAGCCACACACAGCAAGAATCCAGCCGCCATGATTCAGCTCCAGGAGAACATGGAAACGCCTACATGTCACTAATCCAGAAAGGACGGATGCCCGCGGGAGTCGGGAAGGATCACGTGATCAGAAAGCCTAACCTTAATTTCACTGCAGAACATATTTACAGGAAGAACAAACGTAAAGATGCTGCACGCCAGATGGAGTCCTTCGGAAGTTTCTTGGGGGGTGGGGAGGGGGGACGTGATAGCATGAGTTGCACCGCTCAGATCCTTTGGGGACCACCCAAGGCAAGGCACCAGTGAGAGTTTACAGTTTATTAGAAAATTGGAAGCTGCTTGTGCAGAAACTCCAACCGGGTCAAGAAGAGCAGTGCTACCCGGCAGTGATGCTCCAACCTGATCCACGGGACCTGAGACTGCATCCCTGTTTGGAGCGAACCCACAGGCCAAGGTTCAAAGTCTCAGAACGACGCCTGCTGAGGTGTTCAGGGGCCAGGTGTCATAGGGGCTGCGACTTGTGCTCAGTAATCGAGTCTGGGTGCTGCAGCTACTCTTTCTTCGGTGTGCTAGTAAATTAATAAAGAAAATGGGCGGAGTTTAAAAGTCTCTGTACTAGTTATCAGGAAAATGCAAATCAAAGCCGCAACGAGATACCACCTCATACCTGTTAGGATGTCCCCGATCACAAACCAGAAAATAACTTGTGTTGGTGAGGATTTGGAGAAACTGTGACCCTTGTGCACTGCTGGCTGGGACACAAAAGGGTGCAGCCGCTTGGGATAACGGTATATGGATAATGGTATATGGAGGTTATATGGAGGATAACGGTATATGGAGGTTCCTTAAAACATAAGCAAAGAATTCCCGTGTGATCCAGCAATTCCACTTCCAGGCATATGTCCCAAAGAAGTGGAAGCAGGGTCTTCAGTAGGTATTCGTGCACCAGTGCTCACAGCTGCGTCATTCGCGACAGCTATAAAACACGACCCAACGACCTTGGCCCCCGGTCAGGCCGTGCTGTGTGAGTGAGGGCTGCCCCTCCACTTACCTGTGCGTGCAGGTGAAGGCGTGTTCATTCATATTTGCACCTTCTATCTCTGTGCAGAGCTCCTGGATCAATTCGGTTGCTTGGAAGACATCTTAGACGGGAAGGGGTCAGGGAGTGAAGGGGACAGAAGCTTGGTCAACATCAGTGCTGAAGTTCCCCACCGCGTTCCAGGAAGGCCACAGAGACTGTTATGCATTGCAAAGCTTCCAGACTGCTGGGTAATTAGCCGTGGGCCCCCTTGGTGCCCTGGCCTCCCTGGCCCCTCCCCTAGCACCCCCAGATCTCTCCATGAGCTGCATCTAAAGGGTCACCCGGCACAGCTGAGAGCCTCTGGAACCCTCCTCAGCCAACGCCCAAGCTGACTCTTGGGTGCCCCTGCCTTGCATGCTGTGGTATATTTTGCAGTAAAAGTTCCATTTGTGTTGATGGTTTCAGGTAAGAACAGACAGCAGAGAAAATATGACAGCTAGGAGATCCACAGGTGCAGAGTACGCTGGCCTGAGCCTCTCAGGGCCCTTCCACCACGACCCAGCGGAGCCCTGGGCCCCGGCAGATGAGTTTCAGATGCTCACGTGCCGTGCAGAAGTGAGACCACCCTGGCAATAAGCAAACAGGGGGCGGCAGCCTCCTGGCACGAAAGTGCTCTTGGCTCTGTGCCAGCGGGGTGAATCACACAGGGCTTTGGAAAGCTTCCTGGCGAACACGCACCTAGGACGGATGGTTCGTGACAAGTGCCGGCTGGAACCGGAACAGCCAAGCGTTGGAGGGAGCTCACCGCTCGGCCAAGGGCAGGCTTGTCCCACCTGAGCGGGCCCTGCAGAGCGGCGGCTCCGTCGCCGCGGCGCACTTCAGGTCATGCCAAAGCGGTGAGCACAAAATGATGCATACTTGGCGTTTTAAGGAGGAGAGCCATCGCTCTTTACCGTCAAATGCACGCTCCCGGGGTAACCTCAGGCTGGTTTGGACATGCAGGATGGGAGGCAAGAACCGTAAAGGTGGTTTACGGGATTAATTCAGACACAAGTTAGTGCAGTTTGTCAGATACCACACTACTGCCTTGCACAGCACGTTTTCCAGGGCAGAGGCCATCAGGGGCTGGAAACCACGGCTAGTGGGGTGAGGGGAACGTCTCGTACCGAGGATCCACTCCACACGCACCGGGGGACGCAGTCCTGGGCCTCGTACTGGTACCCAAAGCTCAGCTCGTCCAGCAGGACGGGGCTGCTGGCGTCCAGAGCTGTGGGCAGTGTGAGAGATAAAGTGTCTCACACACACTCACACACGCACACACTCACATACGCACTTACATACACTCACTCACTGTGAGGCCACGAGGGGCTTATGCCTGGATGGCGTATAGAAATAACGAGTTAACGTGAATGTGATTTCAAGCATAGACACCGATTTCAGTTCTGAGTAAGGGATGAAAGTCGGCTGAACTGGGTTGACTCCGACTCAGACAGCCTTTCTGGTAAAGAAAGGCTCTATTTTCACGCCAAGCGGGCGGCCTGGGCAGGACGAGCTTCCTGAGGCTTTGGCGGCTCCCCCCACCGCTCCCACCCCCACGTCTGGCAGCTGCGTGTACGCACACGTCTCGCTGACTCCACCTCATTCTGTTCTCTTAGAAGGAACTTCAAGCTGCTGCATGAAAATTCCATGTTGGTGACGGGAAAACGAAGCAAAGCCCCAAAGCCGCTTTCCCGACCAGCTTTCCGTGGTTGGGCGCGGGGGTCCTACGGGAGGCCGGGAAGCTGGGGAAGCTTTCTTCCTTCCCTGCTGGCTATCGGCACTTACTGATCTATTTACTTGGAGGAGAAAAGAGCTGACAAAAGAGACCGTCTCCCGAATTCTGTGTTGAATAAATCAGCAGAGCGCACCCCTCCGGAGAAGAGGGGCGGGCGCACCTCGAGGGCCCGGATGTGGGTCCCCCGGAGGCACAGAGCCGGAGAAACCCCAACAGGCCCCGCAGGCGCTGACCCGCAGCCCCTGCTGTGCTGGGGGTCTTCAGGGCAGCTCGGCAGCTCTGCATCTTCCCTGACTTTCTCCACCGGTTCAGGGTCCTGACCGCTCCCTCCATCACATCCAAAGGACAGTGAGCTGGCCCGACGGGGCCCCAGAGCCGGGCCCATTGCCCTGGGCAGCCACCCCTCAGGCCCCTCCTGTCCCTCGCATTTTCCTCCCCGTCCTGTCCTCTCTCTTAGACGATGTCTTAACTAGTGTCTGGAGCTCCAGTTTCCCTTGAGTTCGGCATCTCAGACTCAACCAAGCCGCAGCTGAGCTCAGGGGCTCTCCCATCCCCTCGGGTGCCCCTCCCCCATCAGAGGTACCATCAGGCAGGAGCACAGCTCACAGCCCTGCTACCCTCCCCCAGGCCCCGCATCTGGTTGGTACCAAACCTGACATCAGTCCCTTTTCCACGGTCCTTCTCCTGCCCCTTTCCTTCTGTTTCCAAGGGAACTTTCTGACTCAACGGACTCCTACCTGCCCACCCTGCCCTACCAGAGACTGTCCCCCAATAGTGTAGAGCAGAGCTGCTACCAGGGGTCCCCCAGGATAGGTCTGCTCATGTCACACATGCTCTCCAACACACGTGCCTGGGCATGCACACACACACACCACACGCCACTCACCCACACGACATACACCCAACACACACATACACGACCAACCTCCCCCAACGCACGTGTACACACATGCGCGCACACACAGCTCTTCATAACATTCAGAATAACACCTCTAAACAATGCCCAGCCTGGCATACAAAGCTCCCACGTCAGCTCCAACCCACTTACCCAGCCTCTTCTCCCACAAGCCCCCGATCCAAAGATGACACGTTTAGGCACTATTTGAAATGAGCCCATTACTTGCAGTGGAAGGAAGTTTTCCATGGAATACTTTGCGGTTGCTCGTCTGTTCTGTAAACAACAACAAAAGCTGTATATATACACACCCACACAGGTACATATACACAGACATGTGCGAACTAGATCTTTTAATGTATTCTATAGGTTTCTATGCAATATATCTGAATGTACAAAGAAGGTGAAATTGCTCAAATGCTGGCTCCCCACCCTTGTCACCTTTGGGACGGTGGCAGGGGTGAGGATGCTGTCGGCACCCCCGTCTCGGCTCTCAGCACAGTGGCTGTAACTGCTGATCCGCTCATCTGTCCCCGACTGGATGGAGGTTCTTGGGGCAGGGCCACAGCTTCATCTGCGTGTTGTCAGGGGTCATTGTGAGGCCGGGCACAGAGCCAGCGCTCAGGAACGTGTGTGGGTGGAGCCGGCATCTCCTACAAGACACTGTCCTCAAGCGGGACCTGGGGAGCACCCTGTACTGGCGGGGGTGGTGGTGACAGCGTGCTCAGTGACGTGGGCGTGGCCTCCAAAACCTGCATGTGCAAAGGTGTCGTCTTTAACAGTGACTTGCAGGCAAGTTTCAAAATCCTTCAGGCAGAATGCTTTTTTGGGTGTGTGTGCCTTCCTCAAGCCGCTGTGGACTCCTTGAAGACACGGAGCATCGGGGAGAAGGCCAGGATCCTGATGGGGTTTCAGGCCTTAGGCCTAATTGCCCCCAAACTCCTTCCACCGCTAAGCCTGTCACAGTGTCCGATTCATCCCCTTGGGCTGCTGGCTCACAGCCACACGTTGGAATCACCTGCGGAGATTGGTCCTGACACTGGAAGCTTCCACCAAAGAGTCTGGTTAATGGGCTGCGCTGGGCCTGGGCACCCATCTTTTAAAAGTTGCCCCGATGACTCTGATGGGCGGTTGGGACTGAGAACCTCGCTGAGGTACCAGGAGCCGCAGAGCCTCCCGACCCCTTCCCGGGTCCCCAGGAGCGTCTCTGAACCTGTTCCAGAGGGTCAAGTCAAGAAGGTGCTGACAGCACCTGCTGCTACTTTCGTTTTAAAATCATAAATGAACAAAATAGCTATTCAGAGATTTCCCCTTTACTACTGGACAGCTTGCAGCTCTGAGAACTCAGGAGGGAGGCCCCGTGGCGGCCGTGGAAGAGGGATGGGACTTTGTCACCCAGTTCGCTGAGAACTGCAGGCCACGCTGCCTCTCCTGACGGCATTTACGTGATTTTTTCATCTTCGTTTTACACTGTGTAATTCATGCCCGCAATGGGCCATTGGTTAAGTCAACAAAGCATTTGGAATACGGACACTTAAATCCAAGTTTATGAAGAAAATAACAATCATTCCTCACATAAGCTTCCAAAATTTTACCAGTTACGTTCAATACGTTGAAATTCTTACAGGATGTCAGTTCAGGATCTCCAGACCATTGTCTAAAAGAGAAAAAACAGTAATCATTGTATCCAATTGCTTTTCCATTTATTGAAATTAAAATCTAACAAAAGAAACACCCTCTCCCTTATCTTATCATTTTGAAACAAAATATGAAAATTCTTTAAAAATTAAGTCCATGGTCCCCTTTTTTTTTTTTTTGCGGTACGTGGGCCTCTCACTGTCGTGGCCTCTCCCGTCGCGGAGCACAGGCTCCGGACGCGCAGGCTCAGCGACCATGGCTCACGGGCCCAGCCGCTCCACCACATGTGGGATCTTCCCGGCCCGGGGCACGAACCCGCGTCCCCTGCATCGGCAGACGGACTCTCAACCACTGCACCACCAGGGAAGCCCCATGGTCCACTTTTGATGCCCTTAACATGGTTAAATTTCAAGCTACATTGTAATATTTGTTGTTTGCCCAAACCAAACACAATATAAAAATCATTTAAAAATTGGTTTGCCAAAAAACTGTGTGTTTGTTTTTGTATAAAATTAAAGTATGTTACATATCACAAGTCACTCGTGAAGGGAGAAAAAGTAAAGATGCATCTTACAAATTGTGATCATCATTAATATTACATTAGAAATACTTTCTGACATCCTTTGATATCATATTGATCTGAAATAAGATACTAAAATTAACATGACTTTTGGCGGACATCATGTAAAAATTTTGTTTTAATTTTGAAGGAGTTCTCAGATTATATATTACATGAAAGGGGTGCATGGGTCAAAAACTTTGGGGAAATGACACCTCTTCCCCAACTTGATTATTTATCAGAATTACACAAAGAAACTTGTGGGCCCCTGCCCACCCCCAGCTCCAGGAATCGGAGTCTCCAAGAGATGCTGGGGCACCTCTATTTTTTGGGGGGGCACTTCTATTTTTAATAAGCACCCCAGATGATTCTGGTGATGAGCCTGGTGTAGAAAACGCCCATCTTGTCAGAAAGCAGGTCCCGAGACAAAAAAATAAGCCATAAGAGGAAGTGTCAGCTGGCAAAGCACATAGCTGGCAGAAGGAGGTTTGCTGTGAGTGTGGTCTTGCCCTGGAAGGTCTTAGAAAACCGGCCTGAAGACACTGAAGGGATAGACCCAGGATTGGGTGACAGTTGAACCTACACATTACTGCAAACCCACAGACCCAGTGACTCGACTCTGATCCGTCCCTTACTGTGGAGCCTAGAGAAAGTCATTTGCCTCTGGCTCTTCAACTGTATAATGAGGATTTAAAAAAAAAAAATCAACCTCCAAGGATTGTGCTAAGGGTTAAACGAAATCATTTGGGCAAAGCATTTGGCCCCAAAGCAGCTAACCCTAAGTGAGAACGCAAAGAAATGGAAATGACTTGGAAGAGTGATTTTGACTCTGCCTTTGACCTACCTCAGCGAAATTCTGATGGTAGTTTTTGCAACTGCAACCTGTCTGTTGTCCTATTCTTTTAGGGATGGACAGTTTCTTCATCGATCCCAGCTATCTGGGGTCCCACGCCGTTTCCGTCGGCTGGCACTTCAATCACTGAACTCTGTCTCCAAGGCTGCGGAATGGTTATTCTCTGGGCTGATCAAATGAAAGCGTCCCAGTGAAGGGGGCTAAACAATGCTGTATTAAGAGCGTAGTTCCTGCAAGGTTCTCTGGGTGAAGATGAATGTTCGAGAGAAAGGGGAGTTTATTTTCCAGCCTCCACTGAGCAAGCAGAGAAGTTGGGCTGGGGATAGGGGGCCACTCATGCTGAGATCTTTGATTTATGCTCCCCACAAGGCATGCTTTCATTTAACATCTTTCAGAGATGAAAATGTAATCGTTAGCTCAGCTTACAAATTGGAGGTGAGGTTCTAAAGCCTGGAGAATAACTCAGTGGAAGCACACAGGCTGGTGATGAGATTAGAGGTGCAACATTCAGACATCGCACAGAATAAAATGCATATTCAGGAAGCTGGAGGTGGGGTCCCATGCGGACCAAAACTATGTTATGCAAATACAGTGTGTCTGTATTAGTCAGGGAAGTGATGCAAAACAGGAGGAAAGCAATCTCGAGGTCTTTGTGCTCCTTAAAGAAAAGATGTGGCTGCTCCAGAGCTGTCCCCCTGAGAGGATGCCTGGCTGTGCAGAACATGGACGGCTGGCTCTGGGGAGGCACCTGGGAAAGACCCCCGCCCGGCGCTGAAGATGCAAACAAACGGCACACTAGGGTGAAAAGGGGGGAAAGAAGGACACGGTTATTTTCATCTTCATCCTCGTCGTTCGCACAGTTCCTCTCAATCTATTGTGAGAGCTGACTGTGTTTTCCTATCTCTTCCTTTCTTTCAGACACAATGCTCTAGACTGCTGAAAATTAGCAGTGCATTTCGGTTTACCATGTGGTGTTCATTCTTTTCATCTGAAGAATGAAATTGGAAGTTTGGGAGATTCCTGTTCATAAAGTGACATACCCATAGCTTCTCTCCTTGATGAGTGTTTCCCCTAGTCGACAAGCTGACTAAATGCAGGACAAGACACGTGTATGTGAACTTTATAAAGAGAACAGGAGGTATTTGCTATGACAAATTGAATGTGCTGCTATAAATTTACTACACAGGTCCCACACGGGGGCCCCTAGAGATATCAGTCTGTAAGTGAGCTCATTACCACAGAGAAAGGTCCCTTAAAATGGGGGAGAAAAATTGGTGCAGAAATGAATGGTCTGGCGTCTGGCTGTGCAGCAAATACCCCAAGCCTTATCTCCAGGGTGCATTCTAGAAAAGGAATGGACAGCACGGCCATCTACTAAAAACGAGACAAGGCTCTAAAGAGCTCACACGGATTACAGTCAGGGGTGCGGCAGCTACTGCTTCCAGTCTGCCACAAATTTCTTCCACTTTGAAATGAAACCCTGGTGGCATTAAAAATTGATAGATGAACTCATCAGAGGTACCTGACCAGCTTCTAGAATATCATCTTCCCTCTCTCCCAGTCCTCAAGAGCCAGGAATTCCTGATCTCTTGGGCTAACAAATCTAAATTTAAAAAAACATAAAGGAAGACTCACAGACATAGAGAACAGACTTGTGGTTGCCAAGGGGGTGGGGCTGGGGGAGGGCTGGACTGGGAGTTTGTGATTAGCAGGTTCAGACTAGCACATATAAGATGGATGAACAACAAGGTCCTACTGTAGAGCACAGGGAACTCTATTCAATATCCTGTGATAAACCATCATGGAAAAGACTATGAGAAAGAATGTATATATATATGTATAACTGAGTCACTTTGCTGTACAGCAGACATTAACACAACATTGTAAATCAACTACAGTTCAAGAAAATTTTTAAATAAATCAATCAATAAAAATAAAAAACATAAAGGAAAACCCAGACCACCTGGTTACTTCTCAAGATCCAGAGGGATTGTTTACCTTTTCTGAAGAAGCACCAAAAGTTCAGACAATTCCTGCTCATTTTGGTGCTGTTCTCACTAGATTTATGACCCGACAATAAGAAATCTGTTGAATCAGTGAAGGAGTGAGTGGCGAAAATAGATGGACATGTGACAAGGAGGGATTTTTACAAGGAAAGGGAGACTGTGTTGATGAATATTTAAAAAAATTAAATTAGAGGGGTGAATAAAATGACACATAAAAAAAAATAACTGCTTAATTGGGTAAAGAGTCATAAGTTTTGAACCTGGATCTATAATCAGTGAACTGAAAAGAAAAAAACAAAAAACCAACCAAACAGAAAAAGCCTTCTCTTGAGATCACCAGTAAAGTCACAGAAGCTTTTAGGAGTTTCATTTCCTTAGGAAGTGTGCTCATTCATACCACGTTGTCATAGAAACATTTTAAAAAGTGTTTTCCGGCCATTTTGTTGTTTCGCTAAAGAAGCAGGGGACCACCAAGTACTGGATTCAGAGGAGACAGAAAAGTTCCCTCCTGCCCACTCCCCACAACTGAAAGAATTCTGGACCAGTTCTTTGACTTAAGAGTTCCTGGAAGTGCCTTTTGTTTGAAAACACTTACTGTTCCTCCCAGCTGGGAGCCAATTCAGAGGAAAACTTCAGCTATTAAGGAACAAACCTTGCAGGCAGAAGGAGGTGGACGGTGCAAGCTTCCTGTACGATGCAGCATCTAATGTGTGATCATTTGGAATATGTGTAAATATTTTTACCCACCTTATTAAAATGCTTTTAATTCTAGATTTGTATATAACAGTTAAATGGTGTAAAAAATGGTCTAAGTAATGTTTTCCTGTGAGCCTATGACTTAAACAGGGTATTCCCAGATCCCATGTCATTTTCCCCGATGGTCACCCTTCCTCATTTCTTATGCCTCTTGGGGTGAAATGAGCAGCCCGAGCAATGGGAAAATGAGGTGATTTAGGTAATGCTCGGTTTCTGCCCCAAATCCTTAGCTGTCAATTTCGTTCTTTTATTCGTTGTTTTGGAAGCCACTTCAAACACTTTTTGGAATGAGGTTGCTATAAGAAGTAATTGAACCCTTGGTATGTGTTTGTATTCCAGGAAGAATGGCATTTTTCTACGATGGGACTTTAAATTGTTGGGATAAATTGGAAAACAGTCTCCTCAATTCCATTTGCTCTCAGTTTGAAAGATACTGACTACATGTCAACACCCGTTTCCCTGAGAGCGACCAAAAGCACAAAATTAATCACCAAGAGCTATTGTCATTGAAGACTAGACAGTGCCTAATATCCAGGAGGTCACGGTTACAGGGGTGAAGTACGTGGAGATCACGCAGATCTTGGCCGTTTGCCTGGAACAGGGCCACACTGCCACCCAGGTAGACCAGTTCTCCCAGGGAGATGGCCTTTAATAAAGCCATCCTGCAAGGGACAGTGCGGGCTCCACCATGGCAGCTGCTTTGGGCGGAGTCTGTCTTTCAAACGCGGTACGCTAGCAAACCCAGAAAGCAATCTCACTTACTGTCAGACCGGGATCTGCTGACATTGAACTTGGAGGGTTAGGAGTATAATCAGACTCAAAGGAGGTGCCGGTATGCTAAACTGTAAGTATTTTATTAACAAAGAGCAAAGCTTGACAGAGCAGTCCGCAATCGCTTACCTTCCAAACTGCAGCTCAGCCCAGAGTTGGACAGCAGACTAGCACTGGTTTTCTAGAATATATGTATATATGTATATATGTATATATATATATATATCTGGGGAGGCGATGGAGGAAAGTCCCTCAAGCATGAACTTTCCACACACACACTCTCTTCTCGCTTAGAGGGTCAATAGAAGCAACTTAAACAATTTTAATTAAGGAGGAAGCAAACGTTCCACATATCCTGAGCTCATCTTCAATCACTGGCCCGAATCGGATGTTTTCGGAAAGCCGTGGTTCCTCCATCTCTTTAAAAATTTATTTACTTATTTTTTCAATCTTATGACTTCTGCTCTGGGCCAGCTGAGGCCAGGTCATCTGGAATGTTTGAGTTCAGGAGCACTTGGGAAAAGAAACTTCCATTATTTTCCTGTCTGGGTGAGTGTCAGAACAATTCACCATAACAACTAATACAAATGTACTTACTTCTATAAAAGTCAACTCCTTGAACCATGACATAGGCATCTGTGCCGTTGCCCTGAGCCTTTATTCTGGTTTCAGTTCACTGAATGCTCTGTGCCTGTTTAAGCCCCGTCAGTGAGGTACTCACAGTCCTGAGATAACGGATAGCAGAAAGTTGACAATTAGCTGAAATACTTGGGATGTGCAGACAACCCAGTGAAGTCACTCGGGCTGCCACGTGGAAGTCAACATCCAGGCTGATCAGAGAGTCAGAGAGAAGAGACTAAACCCAGAGGCTCTATGAACATGGCCTTGCCTGCACTGCGCCCATCTGGGAATGAAAATACAAATGTCCACAAAAGCCAAAGAGGAAATCAGGATGTGGGTATCAGCCTTAGAAAGGAGGGTTAGGCTTCCCTGGTGGTGCAGTGGTTGAGAGTCCGCCTGCCGACGCAGGGGACGCGGGTTCGTGCCCCGGTCCGGGAAGATCCCACATGCTGCGGAGCGGCTGGGCCCGTGAGCCATGGCCGCTGAGCCTGCGCGTCCGGAGCCTGTGCTCCGCAGCGGGAGGGGCCGCGGCAGTGAGAGGCCCGCGTACCGCAAAGGAAGAAAAAAAGAAAAAGAAAGGAGGGTCACCTGTGACTCCTGTGTATAACTTCAAACATGATCTTGATGGACATTTCCTCTCATTTCCTTAGACTCACACTCAGGAAGAACTCGAATTGTCGTGTCAAAAAGGCGAAGAGAAACAAGGGTCTCCCGCCCCAGAAGGATGCTCTTGAGATTCCAAAAGGAAGGACACAGTGGGGCAGGAGAAAGAGTTTATGCCTTGGAAAGAGGGGAAAGGAAGAGGCTGTCACCTGGGGGTGTGGCCGGGAGCGTGGCAGTAGGGATGCTCTGGAAGGTGGGTGCGAAGTGAAGTGGGAATCCGGAGGACAGATGGCAGCCGGCACACACCGCCCCGTGGAAGCCACGCCCATGGGATTGCAGGTGGTCAGGAGCTGCTCGTTCTGTCCTCACCAGCTCAGGAGCCTCATGGACCCCCGCCTGCCCTCTGCTGAGGACAGGACGCCTGCCTCTCCAAACACCTGCTGAGCCCCAGAACTGCCCCATATTTCCTTTCTTAAATGGCCCAAATCATATAATTTCCCCCCAAAGTAGGTCCTTGCTACTCAGCAATGCCATTGGGGACAAATCAAGCCCCTCTATGTGGGTGAGACTGAGTGGCCAAATACGTCCGCCCTTTACAAATTTCTGCTCCTTTCAATCAAATTTATAGACACGTACTTAGTCCACATCTTTTCAGAAACATCTTTATAAAGTGAGGGGCAGTGGGATTCAGCCCTGGTCTTCTTACCTAGGGATTCTCTCTCACCTCGTGCTAAGTGGCCGATGGTGTGAGTGGATATGGAAGCTGCACAAAATTGACGGGAGGCTGGGACATAGAGACATGATCGGATGTCAAAGGACGTGAACATCGACCCAAACCTCCCCCCTTGATTTCTTGAACAAGCCGGACGTACCTCCGTCTCCTTTTCATTCACTCATAGAATGAAATGTGCCCAGGGTACCAGTCTAGACTCTGGGTTGTGTGATGCAACCAATGCAGATATATCCAGGACAACATCTCTACCCCCAGGAGCACGAATAACTTTACAACCAACATTCACTACAGTTAATTGATCATTATTTACTGTAACGTAATGTTTTACAGTATGTAAAGGAAAAAAAAAGTTTGCACTGAGAAGTGTAAAACCCAGCAGCCCTTCCCAACAGGATTATTTCATGCCGTGACTAAGACAGGTAGTCTCAAACAGTCTTGGGTTTTCACTGAGTTTTTTCAGCATCACGTTAAAAAAATGGTGACTTAAGTTTATGTAAACACCTCAGCTGCAACGGGGAGGTCTCTTACTCAGGACTTAAGCAACAAATTCCATCCTCAGAAAAGGGGTATCGTGGAACGGTATTACAGGTGGCAGGAACCCACAGAGGTGAGGTCAGCGGATGTGAGATTAGGATTCCTTGCAAGTAACAGGGATGGGAAGGAATACATGGACGAAAAGACGAATTCAGAGAGAATTCACGTCCCAGTGAGGCTCAGTGGTCATCTCCAGCCCAACCTTACTTTACAGTCTGGAAACGGAGACACTGAACACAGTGACGGATTGCAGTACAGCCAGCTCAGCGTCTGTGGTGATAAAGCAGAAGTGACCAAGAGAGAATCTGCTTAGATGAACTTTTAAATGTCCTTTGAATTACTGCAGTAACGCTTGCCTATTGCATTAAATTTGGAAAACACGAAAAGTGCACAAAGGAAAATAAAAAGTCTGTAATCCCATTCCGAAGGGATGACCACCATGAACCCCTTTTAGATGGCTTGATGCATGGGATTTGGGTCTCCAGGAAAATATGGATTTGATGATAAGACTATGAAACCCTCCCAAATGTCTCATTGCTGGGAATCGGGGGACAGCGTCGTTTTGGTGGCTCAGTCATTCGTTTCTCTCACTCACTTTATTCATTTAGCAGATATTTAGTGAGCATTTATCACGTGCCAGGCACTGTGTTAGGCACTGGGTGTACCAGTATATACCAGTATGTACCGGTATGAAGGAGACGGTCATTGTCCCTGTCCTCGTGGGGATGACATTCCAGCCAGGAAAACGTAATTAACGCTTAGTTACAATCATGAACGATGAGGACACCGTGAGATGGTACAACGGGTTGCCCGACACCAGACTTGCTTTGTCTGGTTGAAGCTAGAATCAACCTTGCTACTCAGAGCGGTCTCTGCAGAAAATGAGCTCCGGGGCCTCCTAGGAACTTGTCAGAAATGCAGACTCTCAGGCCCCACCCACTGAATCAGGATCTGCTTTTTCACAAGCTCCCAGGGGATTCGCAGGCCTATTAGGGCTTGAGAATCACTGTTCTAAAGGATGTGGGACTCCTCAGTCCAGGGGGGCATTGGGGCAGGTAAGGCCCACCAGGCCCGCGAGCCTGACACCCACCGTCCGCACAGGAGAAACTTTGGAGCCAGCAGAGGAAGCCAGTGTGGCCGGACCACAGCCAGAGGAGGCTGTGGGGTCAGCCGGGAGGCCTGGGTCTGCGGCCAGCCCTGGGTCCGGGAGCACTTCAGCCCCTTTTGGAGCCCCAGTTTCCTCACCTGCAGGGGCAGCTCTCCTCCCCACCCCTGAGGGCCGACATAAGCGTCAGACCAGTCACTGTGCCGAAAGCATTCACAGCGCTGAGGCCTCACCACTGCTTTTCATTTGATGAGGGAGGAAGGAGAGCTATGTTTGCAGGGCCTTCACTGACCCGCCTCCCGTGGGTGGAACTCAAAGTGACTTATTCCTCAGCCATGAAAAGGAACGAACTAATGCCTTTTGTAGCGACATGGATGGACCTAGAGATTGTCCTACTGAGTGGTGTAAGTCAGACAGAGAAAGACAAATGTATGATATTGCTTATATGTGGAATCTTAAAAAATGGTACAAATGAACTTATTTGCAAAAGAGAAACAGAGTCACAGATGTAGAAGACAAACTTATGGTTACGGTGCCGGGGGAGATAAACTGGGAGACTGGGATTGACATATACACACTGCTATATATAAAACAGATAACTAATAAGGACCTATTGAAGAGCACAGGAAACTCTACCCAACACTATGTAATGACCTATATGGGAAAAGAATCTAAACAAGAGTGGATGTATGTATAACTGAGTGACTCTGCTGTACGGCAGAAACTAACACAACATTGTAAATCAACTATATTCCAATAAAAATTTTTAAAAAATCACGGTGCCCCTGTAACTAGTTTACCCAACTCATCACAAGCACAGGCAGTGATGGAAAAGACACTCTAGCTCCAACTTTGCATATGGCGGCAGTAGCATGGGGGTGGGGTGGTTACAGATTGTGGAACAGGTGTGGTTAGGGCCCCGCTGCCGCCAGGAACGCCTCCCCAGCCCCGCCTAACCTCCTGGCTTGAGCCCCCAGCTCCCTACCATGTTTTCTGATGCAGAACGAGGGGGACACGGAGGGTGACCTGGAGTGACCACCAACCTTTGCTCTTTCTTTTCTTAACTGTGAGTGTTAGGGAGCAAGGACAGAACTTACAAAACAACCTAAGCCCAAACAAAACAGCCACAGGAGAAAAGTAAACAGAAAAATGATCATGCCTTCCAAAGTAAAGGCTTGAATTTCATGAAGTCTTTCTTTTATTCCCATTTGTTACTCTTAAGAATCAGATTAAAGTATCTGGTTTCCCAAGCGCTTGCCTACAACCAGGGCTCCTCCTCGGACACACCTTTGTAATTCTACCCACCTTGGCAGACAGGCAGGTGACCCAGAGAGCTTTGTTCCCCGGTTTCACATTGTATTATGTAGCCTCAGGCACCAGGCTACCCAGTCAGCCCGATTTACAACCTGAAACCACTCGTCTTTTCTGTGTCTGTTCCTGGCGTTTATGCAACACCGGTTCTCAGAGGTGTAGCAGCACACTACCTGCCCTCTATCATTTTGTTTGTCCTCACAGCAGACATGGACTTCTTATATTTTTTGTGTTCAATTCCTGATACATGGAGAGGCAAATCCAGGCAAAGAGAGTTCAAGTGTGCCGTGTGAGATGATACACTGGACTTGGTGGCTGGGCTGGACTAGAAGTTCTAGAACTTACGTCAGAGATTCTCTCATCATCGTCATCATCTAATATTTAAGCAACAGAAAAAGCCTGAGAAGAAAAGCTCACTAGGACCTAATCCGACTTCCCAGAGTCAAGCACTGGGCACGCTCTGGCTCTTTACTTCCAAACTCCCACAGCGCCGAGATACCCCTTTAAAACGTTACACAAGTAATACGTGCATCCATTTAATTCAGAATGCACACAAGAACACAACAGATAAAGCAAAAGTCCCTGCTGACATCTTCCCATCTTGACTTTGTTCACTACCCCATAGGCACCTTGATGGATTTGGCAGATATCTTTCCATTTAGTATTGTTTTGTCATATACGTCCATATAACTGTGCTGTACCCACAGTCATTTTCATTGACAGTTTTTTTCCACTGACATTTTGCTTTTGAGATCTATCCACACTTTTAGGACTGATTCATCTTCTGTGGCTGTATAGTATTCTATCACATGTATGTGCCACTAATTTATTCATTCCACTTTTTAAAAGTATTTTTTAATTGAAGTCTAGTTGATTTACAATGTTAATTTCTGCAGTACAGCAAAGTGACTCAGTTATACACACACATATACATTCCTTTTTATATTCTTTTCCATTATGGTTTATCCCAGGATATTGACTATAGTTCCCCGTGCTACACACTAGGACCTTGTTGTTCATCCAGTCTATATTCCATTCCACTGTTGATGACCACTTAAGTCCTTTCCACTTTCTCACCATGGCAAACACTGCGCATTTCTCTAAGTGCCTGTGTGGAAATGTTTCTCGGGACTTACTCCTAGAAGAGGAATTGTTGGGTCACAAGAGGAATTGCTGTGCACTTTCAGTTTCAACAACAACGGCCAAATTGCCTTCCAAAGAGCTTTTTCCAACCTGGACACCCCGAATCAGTGCGCGAGGGTACGTGTCTCTCCATAAGCCGGCAAAAATTCCTGTTCTTGTCAGACTTCCCCAAGTATAATTTTCCAAAGTTAAATATGACTCTCAAATCTTTCTACAAATATGGCATGCACATGGGCCAAAAGTTTGCTCACCTCATTAACTAATGAGGACGTTTGTAAGATGAAAAAGCTGATTCAAAGACCATTTGGGGAAATGGGTTTACAGAGTCCTTAACCTATATTAAAATAAGATTGCTAGGCTAGATATAAACATGGTTAATGTCCTACAGGGAAATAATTATAACCTTTGAAGTTACCTTTTCTTTGGGGCAAAGATTATTTGCATCTCTACCAGGCACAAATCTACAAGTTGGTACATAACCTTATAGAGACTCAGCTTTTCATTAATAGTAAACAGCAACATCAAACAACAGAAACTTCTCCTAGAAAAGTAAGTAATCCTTGGGCTTTTAAACAGCGCTGCAATACGAGGTTGAAAGGAGCGCCATTCTTTTGGTCTTATTTCCAGATTTTGGATAATTTCTCTTAATAGATTTTTAAAAATCTGTATCAATGCAATGGATTAAAAAGTGGCAGTTCATTGTGTTTTACTCGGAATTTCTGTAATGATTAGTGACTTTTGGGCCGTTGTTATTTTTACTCTCTAGTTCCAGGTCTCTTTAACAAACAAATATTGCAGACAGGAAAAAGCTTCCTTCTCTTTAGTGACCAGAGTGCCTGGCACAACTGAAGAGCAGCCTCAGGAAGTTAGGTCTCCTAGGCAACAGGGAAAAGGAGACCTGATTGCTCCTAGGATAGATTTATTGGATGCATAAAAACACCTTCACTGTGGTCGGAGAGGTTCTGCTCAGCCCAGTGGCAGTGGGAGAGGGGGTGTGTACGATGGGGGGAGACCTCAGTGGGGCTTTGTGGGGGACGGCAGAACTCAGCTCTGCCCGCTTCCTCAGCCTCTACCCTCAGGTCCCTCCTGCGGACTAGGTGGTGAGTCCATCAGTTACCAGCATTTACTGACTGTCGCCAGGTTGGGGTGTCTCCAGGTTGTGGAAAACACCTTCTCTTCCCAGTTCACAAGGCAAACGGGAGGTAAAGATAAACTTGGATGAACTTTGAAGGTCTGATATGGGCAAGTCACTGGAGCAGTCTGAGTAAAACCTGGAGGCGGTGATGTATGCGCGTGTGCCTGTGCGCGTGTGTGTAGCAGTGAGACACACCTCTCGGTCTGGATCGAGTCACGTGACCGACAACCTGCCCTCAGGCTGGACCGAGTCACGTGACCGACAACCTGCCCTCGGTTCCCATCGTTTCTGCGCCCTAGCTGGGCTTTCGATACTTTCCAGGAGCGCAGAGCGCTTAGGGGCCTCGCCCTGGCTCTGCCTCCCCAGCCTGGGGCGATGTGAGGTCACCCGAGACCCTCTAGAACCAACTTCCAATACTTGAACTAACCGGATTCCTTAACTATCGCTCAAAATTACCTCCCAATTAGGAGCAGCCTGAGGGGCAGGCGGCCGTGAATCCCGGTTCTCCACGGGGGCAGCTTCCCCGGGTCCACTTCAAAATCTCTCCGGCTCACCAAGGGCCCCAGCTCACGCGGGGACGCTCTTTCCGAGGGCACCCTTTCCCACCGCCGGCCCGTCCCACTTCTTAGCAGGGGGTCCACTCTCCTTTTGGGGGGACCCTGTGGCTGGCTGGCCCGGGCCTGCCGCGTCGTCTGTCCCACCGTGTCCCCATCTGTCCCCAGCCGCGTCCGCGCCGTGGCCGGGCGGTGGCGCGACTGGAATGCGCGGGGGACGCGGGGCGGGCGGCTTCGGCCTCCGGCCCGGCCCAGGGTAGATGCG
>NW_020171817.1:3151837-3183367 GCF_003031525.2 Neophocaena asiaeorientalis asiaeorientalis
CCGGCTCCGGACAGATCCTGGATCTGTCCGACTCTGGACAGACCTCGGACGGACCCCGGGCCCGGACAGACACCCCGGCTCCAGACCGATCCCGGCTCCGGACGGACTCCCCGCGGACCCAGGCCCGGGCGGGCGCGCCCCCTGCCGGCCGGGGCATGCTCGGCCCGCGGCATGGCCTCGGCGGTGTTTGAGGGCACGTCGCTCGTGAACATGTTCGTGCGCGGCTGCTGGGTGAACGGCATCCGCCGGCTCATCGTCAGCCGGCGCGGCGACGAGGAGGAGTTCTTCGAGATCCGCACCGAGTGGTCGGACCGCAGCGTGCTCTACCTGCACCGCAGCCTGGCCGACCTGGGCCGCCTGTGGCAGCGCCTCCGCGACGCCTTCCCCGAGGACCGGCCCGAGCTGGCGCTCGCGCCGCTGCGCGAAGGTGGGCGCGGGCCCGGCCTGGGGCAGGGGGTCGGGGGGACTCCTTTGAAGTGCAGGGAGGGGGCGCAGGGGCGGTTATTAAGCGGGGATCGCGACATCCCGGGCCCCGGCACGGGACAGGGGCCCTCAGACCTCCGCCCGCCCCCGGGCGGTGAAGTGCAGTGGCTGGTGCGCAGGAGTCGGCGCACGGGGCCCGAGGCCGGCCAGACGGGAGTCCTGACCGTCCCCGAGGCGAGCCACCGGCCCGCGCCAGTGTCGGGCGGCCCCTGCGACTCCCGCCGCGGCCGCGGCCGGAGAGGCGGGGGGGACGTTTGGGAGGAGTTAAGGACAGCGTCCAGCTGGGGTCGCGTCGTGTCTGGCAGCCCCCTCCGAGGCCTCCCCCGGCAGGGCCGCGCCTCTCGTCCCCGGTGACCGACAGCCCGAGTGCGCGGTGCCACGCGGCCTCCGTCGCCACCAGGGTGGGTCCGCATTCGAGTTTGATGAGCCCAGAGGCCTCCTTCCGCGCCTTGTGACTTTCCTGGCTCACAGGGACTGGGTGGCTTCCCGTTTCCTCTCCTCAGCCCACGGGGCTGGCCTTTGGAGGCCGCGGAGAGGAAGCGAGAGGCTGAAGCTGAGGCAGGAGGACTGGGGTCCCCCCTGCCCCCTCCCACACACACGCGTGACCACCTGCAGCGCTGAGAATCTGGTGACACTTCCCAGCGCCCTCCTCTAAGCAGATCCCTGGGGCACTTTAGGGGTCATTTACTGAAGCTGACCATCTGCCTGAGGTCTTGGGATAATCTCCACTCCGCCCCACGCCCCCCTCCCCGGGACAGCTCCCACCCCAGTGAGTGAATTATATGGGTAATTAGCTCATTCTCATGACACATTCTCGGGCAGACGCGTCACTTGGAAAGGCTCCCAAAGCCAGCATGTTTGCAGGCCCTGCTCCCCTGAGTCTCGCTTTCATGCTGCTCTGGAGGGAGTTCAGTATTATTTCAAGCATGGCATTAGTTTACCTTGATCTACTGTTTGTGTGTGTGTGTTGTTATTTATCAAATGGATGCCCAAATCCGGAAAGCTTAGATGAAGGAACAGCTGTTTATTCAGTGACTTACATCCTTTCTGGAACGAGGCAGGCCATAAACAAACAGGAGTCCCTGAGAGCTGGTGGAGGGCCTGCCCTCCCCCCGCCCTCCCCATACCCTCCCACCCTCCCTTCTGCCCTCCACCTGCCCTCCAGGTCTCACTCTGTCAGAGGACCCCGCTCAGCTGTGACTCCAGGCTCCCCACTTGGCTCCGCCCCTGTAACATAGGACCTGACACTCACTTTTCTCGTGCGGACTGGAGTGCACCCTCAGCGTCCAGCAGTAGTAAGCCCTCCACAAAGGTGGCTTTTGTTGTCACCCCCAGCGGCTTCTGGTGAGGGTCATAGAAGGTGGGGAGGAGGGCGGAGCTTCAGTCGCCTTGGGATCTGGTGAGGAAACCACCTTACCCGGAGCACAAGGGCTAGGGTGCGCTGTGCTCACGCACGCCCTGGGCTCTGTCCCTCCACGCAGGTCGTGCCTGGTTGGTTCTGGGTTTGCGAGGGGTCAGCGCACCATCCGCAAGGAGACAGGAAGAGGGTGACCACCAGGGCGAAAACAAGGCGCAGAAGGGGTATGATAGCTGCTTTCAAGTGTCTAAAGGGAGAAAAATCAGCAAGAAATGGGTGTTAGGTTTAGTGGGGGACATGCGGGGCGGCAGTCAGGTGAGGACCAGTTGTGTGTGAAGGCCTTTCGAACAGCCCACGATGGACTGTGGGAATGTCTTCTCGGCTGGAGTCCTGACCAGAGGGCCTCCTGCAAGGCCAGCTCAGCACCCCTGGAGGAGAGGAGGTGGAGGCCCGGGGCCGCAGGACAGGCGACCTGAACCCTCTGTCTGGTTCCAGGTTCTCTGCCTGGAGGCAAGCCGGCCCCCTCCCCCAGCACTACCTGAGTTTGTTGTACACCCAAGGGAAGGCCTTTCCCTTCCTTAGAAGGAAGGAAAGTCCAGGGAAGTTGTTTGCTAAGTAAAATACATCGCCATAATGCAAAAGAAGCGTTCACCTTATTTCCAGGTGGATTTGCTATTTGCATAAACAGATCGTCTGGACATACAAACCATACACACAAAAGGCATCCAGATGTGTGTGCTGTTTTAGAGATGCCAGGTTTTCTCAGTGCAATTCCCCATCAGATTCCCTCAGTTTAAATTTATTGCATGTTTCTGGGCTGGGTTACGTTGGCCCGCTCATCTCTTTGAAAAGCTTTGCAAGTGTAGGTTTGAGAACTCGTGCTGGCAGCAGGCCGGTAGCTCTTGTGCATGCAGGACTGAACACCTCCAGAGGGTGGGAGCGCCTTGGGTCCGACTTGCATCTTTGATTCCGCGTGCAGTGAAGGGGATGCGGAGCCCTCTGTCGTGGTCCCTGGAGTATCGCCGTGGGAGAGTGTTTCTGTGCAGAGCACTTTTCCTCGATTCTGCACACGCACTGGTGCTAGCCTTGGCTGTCTGTCTGTGGAACGTGTATGTTTCCTGGTGACACGTGCGCAGAGATATTTAAACCCCTGCGTGGAGTGGCGGCACGGGGCTCACTCGCCCACCTCCCTGGTCTTCTGTTTGGGCGAGGCTGCTCTCAGGACTAGTCTTGCTTCTTCTATCCTCTTCCTTGGCCTCTTGGCTTCTCACCTTATGCTCTTCTGCATCTGGATCTGATATACCCGTCCTTCCTTTCTTGTGCCCCTGCCTGGGGGAGGGAGGTAGCTGCTTTCTGTGCATAGTATCTCTGGGTGACCAAGGTGTCCCCTTCTGCTCTTTCCACACTCTGACACAGGTAGGGCCGAGTCTTTGACTTAAAGCCCCTTTACGTAATACTTAACATGGTTCAGGGCTCCTGACCAGATGTGGCAAGGCCTCTTGCCTGTTACATCTCTCGTCTGGGAAGGTTCACACTTTAAAAGACAAGCATGCAGAATGTCCCCAGTGACTGTCTGGGGCTCCTGGATTATTTTGATCCTTTTTAAAAAATAACACCTGTTTCAGGCCTTATGAAGTCATCACTGTAGAAACAGATCCCATTTCCAAAGTAGGCAGGTGACCTTTGATCCCGGATCCCCGTCAAATCAACACTTTATGTTCACTCAGCAAGCACCTACCAGATGCCTCCCCTGCACCATCATCTCCTAAACAAAACAGACAAACCTGCCCTCATGACTCTATATTCGGGGTGGGCGAAATCCAATAATAAAGAAGATAAGTTTAAAAAACATGTTAGATGGTTCTGCACCTTCAGAAGAAAAGAAAAGGGAGGAAGGAGAGGAGCTGTGACTTGCAGGGGCAGGGAGGGGTTCACTTTCAGATGGGCTGGTCCAGAAGGGCTCAGAGGAAGTGACCTGTGAGAAGAGACCGGGAGGAAGTGGGGAGGAAGCGATGTAGGTGCCTGGGGAAGAGCTTCCAGCCAGTGGCCAGAGCAAGTGCAAAGGCCTTGAGGCCGGCGTGTGCCCGGCGGCCCTGAGTTCTGAGGGGGCCGCTGTGGTTGGCGGGGAGAGAAGGGGGTGGAAGCAATGGGAGATCGAGGTAGGGAGTGGGCAGATCACGCTCAGCGTGGAGCTCTTGTCGGAGATGGAGAGCTCGGAACGGGAGCGACCTGATGTGACGGGCACTCTGGCTGCTGTTGTGAGCATGGCTGGAGAAGGACCAGGGCGAGCCGGGGAGACAGGGAAGGTGTGAGAAGTGGTCAAACACGGACGTGTCTGGGAGGGAGTGCAGGGTCTATGGAGAGACCAGATGTGGGTGTGGGAGCCTTGGGTGATGCAGGAAGCCCGCCGGGGGAGCTGATGGAGGGCCCAGCTTTGAACACGGTATTTAGTGTTTTCTCCAAATAAGGCCCCTCCTTGAGATCCTGTGCGTGGTGCTGGGGTAACGTCTGTTCACCCCTGTCACCAGGGACATGGATCTGCCTGCGTCTTCATAGACCTTCTGTTAGATGTGAGATGGGGGGGCAGAAGCGAAGGCGTCTGGCACCGACCAGAGAGGCCTGGGTGCAGGTCCGCCAGCCAGGACACCCCGCCTCCCCACGGCTCTAGGGGACAGCGCTCTGCTCCCAGGCTCTGCTCTCACGTGGATGGGGAGAAGCTCTGCACTTCCCCGAAACAAGTGGGGGTAGATCGCCGTCTGGTCTGGGGGTGAACTGCAGAGCCCTGAGTTTCCTTTCTTAGTGAAAGTGGCTAAAAAAGAGCAGAGGCCGCCCACAGGTCAGGGCAGCAGATCAGGGGGACAGAGGCCACCTCTGTCCGGCCTGACGGGCCCTGCAGTGGGCCGGGGTCCTGTCCTCCCCCTTCACAGCCCCGCCCCGCCCCCATGCATGGCTTCCCTGGAGGGGGTCCTGCCCCTTCTAATGGGGAGAGGGGCAGTTTTCACTTCTCTGGGGGCATTTTGGGTGTTCTTTCTGATTCACAGACCTATTTTCGAATCTCTTCCATATATAGGGCTGCCGGGCTCTGCCGTCCCCCGGGTCTGGTGCTGGCACCATCCCTCCCGGGAGCCGGCTGTCTCCTCTCTTCCTAAGGTTTTATGTTTCTTTCCCAGACCCACACCCTGCTGTCGCTCAGGCTTTGTTCCGAGTTCCCTGTCCGGACTCTCCTTCCTCCGTGAGTGACAGTTTGCTCTGCGGTCCCATGGTCTCATCCGTCAGAGCTCCGGCCGTGCCGTGGGCCCCGGTGACTCGGGCTAACCCCCAGTCAGAGAAGGAGCGGCCAGAAACTCACAGAGCTTGTTCGCTCTGGAGCTTCTAGGCCTCGCTTACTTCCCACCAGATTTCCAAGGGGAAACTTGGTTCTGCATCTCAGCACTGGGACCGGCTGGTAGCATCTGGGTGCCCCCAGGCTGGCCCCCAGGGACACTGCTGTCCTTTTCTCTTTTTTAACCAGTCTGGGCCTGGTGTGCCTCCACTGTGTGTTTTTATAAACACTTTTCCAAACGGCAGGAGGTGTTTCTGGTTGGGAGCAGTCAGAACTAGGGAAGATGGGCGTGCAGCGGAAGGTAGCAGCAAAGCCTCTGAGGTACGAAGCAGGGCCGGGGCGGTGTGGCCGCTGTGGCCGCTCCGTGAGGCTCGGTGTGGAGCTGCAGGGCGGGGCCGCGGAGAGGCTGGCCAGGAGCGATGAGCCCCACGGGCGAGCACGGGCGCCCCAGGGTCCGGCCCCTTGGAGTGGGGCGTCCTGCAGGGGCAGCGGCCGTCAGCAGAGTACATAGGGGACAGTGAGTGAGGGCGCGGCGTTACCAGGGGTTGACGTTGTCCCACTGAAATCGTTTTCGTTGGTGTTTTTGTTCACTTTCACTTCCTCGGGTGACAGTAGGCATCCACCAGCCCTTTCGGTCGTCACCACTGAAAAGATGGTCCCCATGTCCCTGAACGGGCCTGAGAAGCTTCCCCCCCCCACCCCGCCCCCGCCAGGCCCTGGATCCAAATCCTCCCCGTGATGGGGGCAGGGAGTGGGCTGAGGCGAAGGGCTGGACGCCTTTCTTTTCTGGTCGGGCCTGGGCTCCCTGGAACCGTGGCAGCACAGACAAGACGTGTCCTGTGTCACATAGAAGCACAGACCACGTGCCGCGACGTTGTCCTCCAGGCAGGCCCCGCAGGGCCCCGCTCCCCGCTCCCCGACGTGGGTCCTGCAGGTGAACACGACCGCCCTGATCCGCTGCCGACTTACACTGCAGGGCGTGCCGCACGTTTAAGAACAGGCACCTCTGTCGTCCTCTGCTGGTGTGTGACTTACAGTCAGTAGGAAACACGACGAGCGGCATTTGGACCGAGGGTGGGGGGAGGGAGGGAGCGGACGTGGGATTAAGGCTCTTACAGCGGTGCCTACTCATCACCAGAAGCCCCTGCTTCCCGCAGGGGAAAACCCAGGCCCTGCGGGACTGGCGGACCCGCCTGGGGACACGAGGTCACGGCGGGAGGAGGTTGGGCTGAGCGGCCGAAAGCACCAGCAGCAGCTTTGGGACCAGGCGGGTGAGGATGCGGTGTCGGGCTGTTTCTGGCTCCCTCCCACGTGACTTGAGGCAGGTGGTTCGGCTCAAGCCACCGCTGCAGGGTTCATAAGCTGGCAGGGGTGGCATCTGCATGGCCGCCGCTGTGAGCGCTGAAGCCTCGACAGAGCCATGCTGGACGGGAAGGCACCATGTGAGGCGGAGCTTCTGCCCTTTGCTCTGGGTAGGCAGCGTCCCCTCACCCAGAGCCCTCCCGGTGGGGGTGTGGCGCCCGCCCCCAGGTGTGGCCTCCAGCCTCCCGTCCTAGGGAGGTGGGGACGGCGATGGCGCCTGAGAGCCCGGGGGGTGGGTCACCCCGATACCTCAGTGGGACCCCTACCGACCAGGCCTGGGGCTTTGCTGGTCCAGAAATTGGGATTTGGTGCTTGGCGTGGGTCAGGCTCGGGGGCAGTTTTCCGGGGCAGATGCTCTCGGCGTGTATTTTCTATGAGAAATAGAGCTGCCACGGGGGCAGAGCCTGGGTGGAGAGCCGGGCCCCCCTTGGCCCCCAGGGGTGTGTAAGGCTTGTCTCAGCCCTTCTGGCCCGCTCTCGCCCTCACCCCTGCGCTGCAGGTTCCCTGCTGGGTTTTCCTGGTGACACCTCGCTGCGGTCAGTCTTGGCCTCGTGTCCGTCATCCTGGCCAGCATGTAGGGGCAGGCCTTGTCGCCTTGGTGCCCGCTTCGGGATCAAGTGTTTTTGAGAGCCTGGGACGGCTGGTGTTTATTCCCTAAATTCCTTCCAAGTTTTAAGACAGACTAAGGCGGAGTGAGTGACTCCTTAGCCGTGTTGAGCCTGAAGCTTAGTAAGGAATTCTGCCTGTGGCGGGAGAAGAGCGAGGCGGCCGGAGGAGGAGGGGCTGGCGGAGGGATGTGGTGAGAGGCGGGCATCTCACAGGCCTGGGAAGAAGCGGAGGACAGAAGTCTTCCCGCAGCCCCTTCCCGGGGCCTCTGGACCTCTTGTCTTGTCTCTGCTCGTCTCTTTCCTCCGCCTCCTTTCCCTGCCCTGCTTCTCGTCCTTGCAAAGACGGGGAGGAGATGTTCCCGTCCATCAGTGTTGCCTTGGGCATCTCTGGGCCAGGGGAGGGTGATGGGGGAGGGGGACCGAGCCTTGTGTGCAGCAGGGTGGGCATGGGGGCAAAGGGTGGGACCCCGTGGATGGAGCCTGTGAGGTCAGAGTCGCCACGGGTTCCCAGGGAGCGAGGGCTGCCTGGGGATGCTTGAGTTTAGCAGAGAATAACCACTTTGGTGGAGCTCGAGCTCATGGCTGAGTGAGTCCCTGCTGGTTTTATGCTGACTACCTATTTAGAGGACAAGTATTTACGAAGTAATCATTGAGAATTTTCCTGGAAATTTTAAAATATTTTATTTCCAAAATGTGTACGATCCTCAGCCTTTAAAGAATATATATCTCGTGACAGTGCCCTCCGCACCTCGCCCGAGCCGCCTGCCTCTCTGGGCTCTGCGTGGATGGACTTTGGAACTATGCCTTCTTTGGCTCAGTTGGAAAGTCCACATCACAGAAGATTTCCCGGGGGTCTGACATGGGAGTCTCCTCTTAAGGGACTGGCATCCTCTGGGTAACGGACACTCCTTCCCAATGGACCCGAGAAGCATGTGTCTTCACTCCCAGAATTACAGCGGCAGAAGGCGCTCAGGCAGATTCAGCCCTGAGTCTGTCCCTGGAGGCTGGGACAGTCACCAGAGATGTTCAGTCCGAAGCCTCCACCCACGGAAGTAGGACGTGGGACCAGGTGCCTGAGGTCAGGACACTGGTCTGTGTCTGCTCCCTCAGCCTGATCTTTGTGCTGATACAGTTTGGGTTCAGTTTGGGTTCCGAGAATGAGTCAGGTGTTTGTGTTTGTATAAAGACCTAACCCAGGAACTGACAGAAGCTCGTTTGGAGTTCTCGATTTTCAAGGGTAAGCTAGTTTAGACAGAAGGGGTACCCTGGCTGCTCAAGGCTGAATTTCAACCCCAAAGGGATGTGAAATTGACATACTGAAATGTACGTAGTCGTGTTATCGATCTTACAGTTTCAAAGTTTTGGGCTATATCTGGATAAATTTCTCACATCACAAATTGTGTAGAGTGAAATTTTTTAAAATTGAGATTATGTTAGTGATGATGCTTTATCAGAAATTAGAAAATATCCTGGGGCTGTGAAGTCTTCTGAGTCAGTTTCCTTAGAACTTGGGTGTGGCGGGTGGACCGCATCCCTTCCCGCTGTCCTCGCTGGACTGGCGTCCCGCGCCTTCCATGGACTGATGGCGCCTCCTGCTGGCCGGCCCTGGAACGGCAGCCTCATAACAATTTTATCCGCTTGCATTCTTTAGAATCGCGATCTCAGATAGTAAAACTGAGTCAAACAAGATACCCACAGTTTCCGTTCAATCAACCATATTTGGAATACAAAAACTAAAAGTTCTAGATAATCCTAAATTATTGGGCGTAAGCACATTTTTGAAAATGAAGTTTAAAATAGTTACTGTAAACAAGTGACATTTGGAAAAGCTCTGCGGGTCATCAAAAGCCAAAGCTCTTGGGTCACAAAGGAAGAATACAGCAGGTAGGACAGAAAGCCCCCCGACTGCCTGTACGTAGTTGAGCGTCTCCATACGCCGTCCGTCCTGGGCAATGACACAGGCCCCAGATGTGGGCTCTGCTCACACCCTGCGCCTGGTGCTGTGTCATTTTGGGAATTGATGCTGATCTTGGGTGTTTCCAGCAGGTGTTTCGGTTTCCAACAGTTGTGAACTTGAGAAAGCTGATGGGGGCGGACCTCAGTGGGTTTGAGACATGAAATTTTAAAGGAAGATTTATTTCATTTCTGCACTGTGGCCTCAAAGCACAGTTTTGGGTTTGTTTGTTTGTTTGAATGTTTTCCTTCCGCATTTAGTACACCTCCCTGTTTAATGGGAAACACCTTTAAAACAACTGAAGGAGGGTGATTTCCAGGCCCAGGAGAGGAGGGAAACGTGGGTGCTGGCGTTGGAAGAGGGGCCAAGCCATTGGAAGCCCCGTAGCCAGTGGTGACCCCTTCCTGCCCTGATGTGGGGTGAGGGAGGGGCTCTGTGGGGGCCAGGTAGCCTTGGGGGCCGCCCCTAGATGGATGCCAGTCAGCCCAGCCGAATCCACAGCTTCACGAATCTCCACCTTTGATTCCCTCCTCAGGGAAGAGGTGAGGGTCCTTGTCATTCACATGGACGGGTTTCCTTGGGGAAAGGAGGACGTACCGTGGGAACGCTGAGCCCGATCGCCTTGGTTGTCACCCAGAAGCCACTATGCCACGGGGAAATAAATTATGAAGAAGGGCCCCCAACCAAAAGCCAAAGCTTAAAAAACTATCCCCTGTCACTCTGTTCTTGCAGGAGGGATTCCAGCGTGTTCTTTCGCCATTGAAATGTTTTCAGCCCCTCTCGTTTTGAAGCACGTTTTCATTTCCAGAGAGCACCGTTTGGCTTCTCCTCAGAAGCATAAAGGCAGGTGAAAGGCAGCGATAAGGTTGCAGCTTCCACAGATAGAACCAAACCAGAGTGGCTGGCAACTCAGTGGGTTTGTTACCACCTCGGTCTTGGGCAGCTTCTCCTCTGAGGCCTGTGACCCTGAGCCTGCTGGCCGGGATCCGGCTGGGGTCAGTGACGCCGAGAAGCCAGAGATGCGGTTGGCACCCGTAGGCTGGTGGACACACACAGATGATAACTTGTCCTTGACTCTGTTCTCTTGTGCAACTTTATTCCATCAACAAACGGCCAACGACCCGTGAATCCCCTGCGGGTGTCAGTGTCAGTGTCAGGCCCTGTGCTGACGGCTGACGACAGGAGGGGACCCTGGGTACCTCCTACACTCAGCTTCACAGGTGGGCTTGGGGAGGCCACAGGGGAGGGAGCAGGTCTGCTGCCGAGCGGTGAGTGCTGCAGAGGTGGGGTGGATGGAGCTCTCCCAGAGCTCAGAGCACACGAGTCCCGCCTGGTGGGTGGGGGGCTTCACAGAGCAGAAGGCGTGTCCCAACCCACGTGGCCTTTAAGGGATGGTGGGATTTTCTCACTCGAGCCTGGAGGTGGGGGAAGGCCAGTGGGCATGGGTGCCCCAGAGGCAGTGCTGTGTGGGCATGGGGGCCATGCTCTGGTGCCTTGGACCCGTTCCTCGGGGTTGGGATGAGGTTGTGGTAGTCACAGAGCAGCGGAGCTGGTGAGGTTGGCGAGGCTCGGACCCCCAGGGTGCGCGCGCTGAGCCTAAACCCTTACGTGTTCCCAGAGGCCTGACCACGTACTTCTTGCCTTTCTCTGCTTCGTCTGGAAAGCAGGTCGCCAAGAAGATAGTGTTGCCAGGTAAAGTACAGGACACCAAGTAAGTTTGAGTTTCAGATAAACACTGAATAATTTTTTAGTGTGTCTATCCATACTGTTGCATTATTCATTGTTTATCTGAAACGCACCTTGAACTAGGTGTCCTGCTTTTTGCTTGCTAATTCTGGCCTCCCTAAAAGAAGATCAGCATAGAGCAGAGTGTTTATTTGACTGAATGGTACCCTGGGTGGTTGTAAACCCAACCATGGGTTACACGTGCTTTATGTCCTAGGAGGTGGGTATAAATACGCCGTACGCATTGACCAGACGAGAGGCTGGTCCTATAAACTGTCCTTACAGAACACAACTACTGTGTCATGAACTCGAGTGATTTAACACCAGTGTGCTAGATGTAACAGGAGTTGAAACGTGACAGTAGTTTTGCTTGTCTTAGAATAAAGAAGCTCTTTCTGGGGATGATTTACAGAATTGTCCTGTCTCTAAAAACAACTTTTCAGAGGATTTTTCAGCATCTCTCTTTTCCTCTGTAGACTTGTCCATAGCAAGCAAGAGGTCACAGAGGGGTGTGTGTGCGTGTCTGCGTGTGTGCTTGTGCGTGTGTGTAACTCTAAACAAGAAACTCAGGGCTGAGACCCTGGCACCCTGGTGTTTTCTTTCTCCCTTCTCGCTGCCCCCAGCCTGCAGGGTGGTGGGTAGGCCAGGCAGCCTAGGGGAGAGGGGAGGAGGTGGCCCGGGCCCCTCTCTCCGGCGATGGCTGAGGTTGCCAGCGCGGGCTGTGTGGACCGAGGCTTGGGGTCTTTGGCTGGCTGCCTGGGCCCGTGTGGCTTGAGGTGGGGTGGGCAGGACCAGACAGCCCACTGAGAAGCAGGCCCCCGGGTGGCCAGGTGAAGGTGCACCCGGCCTGTGCTCCAGGAGGTCCAGGGACCGATTCCTGGCCTTGACTGGACATTCCTGACCTCAGCTAATGCGAGGGACCCCCTGCTCAGCCCAGGCCTTCAGAAGCGCCCTCGCCCTGTGTCTGGGGCGCCCCTGGTTTCCATGGACCACGCGTTCTGGGGCCTCTTAATTTCAACCACGTAGTTTAGGAGGTTAATTTAACACTACGTGGACTTGGTGAGCTGCCTGCAAAATGAACAACCCTTTCACCTGTAAATCAAAACCAGAACTTCTGAAAACGGATTCAGTGACTGAACGTAGTTCTGGGATTTAGCCTCTGTGGTTTGGTCGTAGCTCACCGGGACCACCATCCTGGGTCACGTGAAGTGTCCTTGGGAATCTGACCTGCTCCATCCCTGGGAAGCTGATGTGTAGGAGCTGTGCTGGGAGGGTCTGTGCTCTGCACTGCTCAAAGGAAGATAGAAACGCACCCTGAGTCTCCGTGCCACTAGCTCTCGTGTTTTAGAGACAGAATACCGCACTTTTTAGTAGCCAGCCGAGACTTCCGGTAACTGGAACGAGGGTAGAAGCCGATTCCTGGAAAGTGCTGTGAGTCATGCCCACGCTGGTTTTCTCTGGGTAAAGATGTGATTTTTTCCCTTTCAAAGCCGGTATCTAAATGACTTGTCTAAACATAGGCTCCGTTTCCACGGGACCTGTGGTCATCTCAGCCGTGTCATTGGGGGCTGGTGGGTCCAGCCTCCCCCAGCTACGGCCACCACGCTGGCGGGGGCTGAGCTCTGGCCTTGTCCAGGGTGCGGCTGGAGAGTCCCGCTCGGAGAGGCCTCTGATGGTGTCTCCGTGGCTTTCAGACGGACAGCGTCCACCGCAGCACACACGTTAATCACTCGTTGGGTCGTTGAAACTTAAAACGAGGTTGAGAGCCAGGCTTTCAGGGCAGGGCTGCACCCACGTGAGGCCGAGTGAACTTCCCAGATGTCTTTCGTGGAGGGTGACGCCAGGGAGGCGTCTTGTTCTGTATTCAATTCGGAAGCACACTTCTTGGTGTGTTTTTCTGATGGAGGCATTTGTGTCTCAATCCCAGGGCTGGTCTCCATAAAGGATGCCCACGACATCGAGACCAGGCTTAACGAAGTGGAGAAGCTGCTCAAGGCCGTCATCAGCATGCCGCGCAAGGTGGGTGCGCAAGGTGGGCGCGCGAGGTGGGCGCGGGCGGACGGGCGGGGCCGGGGCGCGCTTCCTGGAAGCGTCAGGTGGGGTTAGGTGTAAGCCCAGGGAAGGAAGGCTCCTTGGGCTCTGGGGGCTCCGGTGCTTTCTCCCTGGGGAGGCAGCGGAAGTGACGGGCTCGCGGTTTACTGGAAGTGAGGGGAGATGGACGTGCGTGAACGCTGGCGCAGACCAGGCACGAACTGTTCCCACTGTCCCCATCCTGTCCGTCCCTGGGCCTCGAGCCACCTGAGCGCCTGACAGGTGAGTGGGGAAGCGGCCCCGTCCGAGCTCAGTCCCGCAGTCTGAGCCGTGCGGGGCCACCAGCGTCAGACGGGCTGCCTCGCGGGAGGAAAAGGTATAGGAATGAACGTGTTTCTTCCCAGTATTCCAGGTCAGAAGTCGTGCTCACCTTCTTTGAAAGATCTCCCCTGGATCAGGTGTTAAAAAATGACAACGTCCATAAAATTCAACCCAGCTTTCAAAGTCCGGTGAAAATATCAGGTGAGAGCCACAGGGCCACCAGAAACCTTCCCAGCCCACTGTCCACGTGCTGGACACACCTCCCCCACTTGGGATCCAGAAAGACAGCCCAACAGAAGGGTGGAAGCAGCAGGGGAGGGACCGTTTCCCGATTTTTATGAAACTGTGTGTTTCTACCTACTGACTTGCAGTTTACACTCTTCCTCCTTCCAAAGCGAGTTATCTGGCGTATAAATTGGAATGTACCTAAATAGTCTATGGTGAAAGCATCAGTGAGGCTTTTTTTTTGTGGTACGCAGGCCTCTCGCTGTCGTGGCCTCTCCCGTTGCGGAGCACAGGCTCCGGATGCACAGGCTCAGCGGCCATGCCTCACGGGCCCAGCCGCTCCGCAGCATGTGGGATCTTCCCGGACCGGGGCACGAACCCGTGTCCCCTGCATCGGCAGGCGGACTCCCAGCCACTGCGCCACCAGGGAAGCCCTCAGTGAGGCATTTTGAAGTGAATTACTGGAATGCGTCGTCCAGCCTGCAAAAATAGGAGTTCACCTAGCGCAACACTGACTTGGTTCTTGGCTTTAGGACGGGGGGACAGAAAGGGACACATGGTGTAGGTCTCCTTAGCGTGGACACTGGGTTGAGCCTCTGACAAATGTCAGCAGCGCTAAGAGGGGATGGTCAGCCGTCCTGCGGGTCAGAGGGGAGCGAGGGAAGCCTGGGTCCAGCCCGGTGGCACCTTCCTCAGATCTGGGCCGCACGTGTTGCTACAACACTAGACTCTGTTTTTGCAGTGCCGTTGGCAAAGCCTGTGAGGGGCATTTTGTAGGAAAAGAGGTCTGTCCTGGAAGTCTCAGGTACCGGGCTTCCCCAGGCAACTTGTCTGGCCTGAGTGAGGTTGTGTGGGCGTTTGCCGGGAGCAGAGGGGATACAGCTCGGGCAGCGGTGACATCCCACAGGTCACCTTGACATGAGGGGAGGCGGCGGGGGGGTTCCCTGTGTCCAGCACTTGAGTTCTGAGTGGAAGGAAGGAAAGAGGAGGGAGCGGAGGAGGGGGGCTCAGAGGGAGGTGATGGGGAAGAATCAGCAGGTGAGGGGACCTGAGCCCAGAGCCATCACCTGAAAAGGAACTGGGCCCCAGTGATGGGAAGATGGAGGGGGCGCATTGGGGTGACGGCTGACGTCACTGGTATAAAAGTGTCCTTACTGACTGATGTACCACGGCAAGGATGAGATTCCTTAATTGCGTGCTGGGGCGCGGCGGGCAGGGCTGGCAGGTTCTGGGAACCCGGGACGGAAAAGTTACTTTTCGCTCTGACCGTGTGTGCGCAGGACAGGGTTCAGCCCGGGTTTGCGTGTCTGCCACTTTTGTCGTCTTCCCAGGAGAGCTTCACGTGTGTCCTTAGGAGGATGAGCAGGGGCTGGGGGCCTCTTCTTAGCTAACGCCTAGCGTCCAGAACCTTCTCTACAGGAGAGTGAAAATGGTGGTCAGCCCTCCTGACCGGATGTCCGGGGACTCCAGTGTCCCAGCCTCAGAGAGGCTTCAGAGTGTGTCGGGCTGTGTGTGCTGTCACCTGGAGCGTGGGCACCTCTGTCCTTCAGTCTTGCACGGAAGAGCCCCGGCCCTGGCATCTCCATTTTGCTTGATTTCTTTCTGTTTTGAGCAAACAGGAGAACCGAGAGCCGCAGGATCCTTTCAGGGCCTGGGGTTGGTGGCAGGCTTAGGTTGACCCAAAGGCCCCAGGGCGTAAGAGGGACGGGCCGGCGCTGCATGCAGGTGCTTCTGAAGGCGACAACCTGGCGTCCCCAGCCCCCATCTCAGTGCCTTGTCTTTACTGCCGATTCGGATAAACGCACGACCCAAGTTTACCCCAAAGCGCTGAAAGGAAGGAAACAGGATTGAACAGGGGTAGCGCTGGGGTCCCACGTCGAGGTTTTAAGTACGTTCCTGTGTTGTTTCGAGGACTGAGGACGGAGGTTTGGGGTCGCCTGGCACGCAGGTCTGGGAAGGCAGGGCCTCGGCCTCCCCGTGCAGACCGGGAGCCCGGGTCCTGGGGACAACGTGCTCCCCGCTGGGGCATCGCAGTGGGGAGTCGCTGCAGCCATTGCGGCTCAGCACGGAACACTTTGTGACACGGGGCTGCCTGACAGTGGGCTTCGTCAACAGCTATTGCGAGTCAGCTGCAGAGAGCCCGAAGCCTCGTGCCAAGACCGCGGCCTGCAGGCAGCCCTGCGCGGGAAGCTGGCGGGGTCGCCCCTTCCAGAGCTGAGGGTCTCCCACGCCTGGGGGTCCCTCCCCCTCGTCCGCTCTCATCAGTCAAAGGGGTTCTCCCTGGGATCTTCACCCCCAGTCTCGCTGGCCCTCCCTCTGCCTGAGCGCCTGGCTGGGCGGGGGAGTTCCCACGGCACGTGAGACGTGCTTTCGTTGGCCACTGAGACAAGGAAGTGGCAAATTCAGAAAAACTTCTAAAGAAAACCGTGCCTTACAGTAGCGCTGCCGGCCGCAGAGGGCCTGGAGCCGTGTGGGCAAAAGCCCTGCTCCTCAGTCTGGGCCCGTATTTGCGCTGCGTGTGGACTCGGGAGTGCCCGGGGGATTGGGCCTCAGGACCCGGAGAGCCAGGCGCCCCGAGGGCCGAGTCTCTAGCAGCCCAGCCTCTCCCCGGGGTGTGTCCTCAGTACCGACATCGGCCACCCGGACCTGACTTCCTGGCTCATTCATTTATGGATTTCCTGTCATCCTGGGCATGTCAAGCTGTGGTCACTCTGGCTTTCCATGTCACCGTCGACCCCTCTGCTCCAGGCCCTGGGCCTCCTGCTGGCTGGGCCCTCTCTCCTCCCTCCCCACAATCCCTGCCCGTCCACGTCCACTCCTGTCCAGCTAAACTCCACTCGTGCATGGAAATGGCCGTTCCCGCTGTCACCCCCTCCCCCAGACTTCTCAGCGTCTTCTCAAGCCTCTGATGTGGCATCCTGGGAGGTGGTGCCCTGGCGGACAGCCCTGACGTTGGCCCACTCTCAGGCCTCCTGCAGTGACCTCTAGGTTGACCGGCTAGGGATCAGGGGCTCCACTAGGTGGCGCCAGGCGCCCATGGTGTGAGAACCAGCCTCCCCACCCCACCCCGGGGCCACGATTCTGGCAAGTGCTCTGGCCTCTTAGGTGATGCTTTGGACCAATGCAGCCTTAAACACTCTTCAGCCCGCGTTAATCTAAAAGTTTATTACCGAGTCTAGGAAAACTTAAATTTAGTTTTCTACACCGTGGCTGTGTTGGTGCAGCTTAAAAGAAAGCATAAACCTCAGCCTCGCTCTGGCTGCTTGGATTAATTGATATCGACCTCAAAAATCATAGTACTCAGGCTTGGGAAGGCTGGAAATACAATTTCATTTTTAAGTAACCAGGCATCTGTACAGTCTCAACTTAATTTTCACCACACGGGGAGAGTCCTGGTCTCCAGTTAATGAAGCGACATGGCTTTGGGTTTTGTTCCGTCGCTAGAGACATTGAAAGTAGAATAGGAAAGGGGATCGGAGAGCGTGTGAATGCTTTCAGGGCTGAGACTGTCCGCAGGAAAAAAAGAATAGATGAATTAATGAAGTGAGTTATGGTGGCATATGGGGCATGTGAAAACAGGGCTGCAAGTAAAAAAAGCAAATCACCACCAGCCAGGCAGTAGCCATTGCTGCAGGAATGATCCCTGGAAGATGCTGAGATCAGTGGGTGAAAGTTGAAGGAGAAGCAGAATTTGCACTTACATCTCCACCAGGCTCGTTCTCAACTACAAAGAGAGGGGGAGTCTCCTCATTTTGGAGAAAACCTCCTGACCCGAGAGATCCAGACGACATCCCAGGAATAAGCGAGGCCTGTGGGCATCGCACTCCTGATCTGATGCCCCAGGGAAGGCAGCGTCCCTGCGGGTTCCTGCTGGACCGTCCACCTCTGTCCAAGCACGGAAACGCCAGGCAAGTTGAGGCACAGTCAGTGAAAGACTCACCAGTCCGCGTCCCAAGTGTTGCAGCCACAGGAGAGATGAGGCAAGACCCAGGCCCTCGAGGCCGTCAGGGGTCACAGGAGGCTGAACCACCGCATCTTCCTGCCCCAAGGGATCCGGGCCGGGCCCAGAACAGAGGGACGTGGGTGAAACTCAGGTGCAGGAGGTTTTAGTTTATGGAGCATTGTGCCGATGTTCCTTTCCTGGATTTGCTCGCCGTACCACGGTTATGTAAAACGTTAACCAAAGGACGAGCTGCCGAGCAATCTGTGAAAGCTCTATACTGCTTTTGCAACTTTTCCGTAATTCTAAAATGAGCTCCACAAAAGTTTTAAGAAGTAAGAAATGGCGAAGCAGGACTCTTCTTCATGTGAAAAAAATTCTGTATGCGAAAAACTGGCTTGAAAAGGAGCTATTTCATGGAACTGGCTGTGTATGTGATTAAAGGTACTAAGCTGACTTCTAAGAAATTCCCATTTTCAGTATATTTGAAGGTAGGCCTCAGATGCTGAAGCTTTTCAGTAAGCGGCATTTCCTTTGGTTCTTCTTATTTGGGTGACCCAACAGACACGAGGACACTTGGAAGGACGATAGCAATAACTACCATTTATGAGCCCCAGCATTTGTTAGAGAGTCTTTGTAAAAACCATCTCATTTAATCCACACCTGTGCCCCTTGGGATAGCTGGATACGGTTATTCCCCTTTGACAGACGAAAAAGCTAAGCAAGGAGTAAGCTGCTTCCCACGCTTAAGTGGCAGAAGTGGGTTCCTGGAGGGCCCAGCTGTTCTTGCAGACAATTGGCTTCTCTGCACAGACAATTAAGGAATGATTTGTAACAAGTTTGTTTCGGGGGCTGGTTCCGTTTTCTAGATCCCACTTTCTAGAGCTCCAAATCTCACATTTAAGAAAGATGAGGAAGTTCCCATACAAGGTGGCTCCTGGCGACACTCACAAATGTTTTGCAGCACTGACGTTTGTTTTCACTTGTAGGGTCTGCCCCTCCAAATTCCCTTGGGAGGCGGTGGGAGAGAGGATCTGGGGGCTGTCAGCTGGCTGTCCTGAGGTCCCTGAGGTTTTACGTGCTTCCTGGGACAGGTTTGAGTCAGTTAATAAAAGCAGTAAAGCAGGTGGTTCTGTGCTGTTGTGCGTTTTAAATTGTGAAGCAGGGGGATCTTAGTCTCTCCTGTTGGGGTGTCGTCCTCTGCAGTGTCTGTCCACTCAGGCGTTGGTCAACGTCTTCGTGCTCTTTTTGCACCTGGTGGTGTCGTTGACCCCAGAGGTTCCAAGCACTGACTTTTCGCTGGTTTTCAGCTCCTTCTCACGACTTACAGGCTGTCCGAGGCGGGTGGGCTCTGGGTGGGCTCAGCCAGGGAGAGGAGGTCGGGAAAGAGCCACGTGGAGTGCGACCGACCTCGAAAGGCCAGTGAAACGAGCGCTGTCACTTCTCCAGAAAGTCAATTGGAAATTTTAGCAGTTACTTGGCAAATCCGATTGACGGATAGTCATTTTATCCTGGGGGGCGGAGGTAAGGAGGAAATCGACTTTTTTTCTTCTTTTTTTTTTGTGTAGTTTCCCTAAGTGTCTTCATGTGGAGAGAAATTCATGGAACTGAGAATCAAATACCCAGAAAGATGAAAAGTAAATAGGAAGTTACAATTTCACTTATTAAAAAAAAGCAAATCTGTACATGGGGATAAAATAATCTAAATTATGGTGAGACGTAAGAAATAAAACAATCCCGCAAACAACAATAGCATCAGCTACCCGACGAGACGCGGTAACGCTGGACATCCTTGCGGCCTGTGCCAGGGCCGGAGGAAGGGCTATCTTGAGCTGTTTCCGTGCATCAGGCACTGAGTGGGAAGACGATGATCATTGGATTTGAGGACCCGGCAGGAGTTCAGAGTCTGTTTGAAGCACGTTTCTAAGGTGAGGTTAGTGAAGGCCCTGATTTGATGGGACAAACGAGG
Source organism: Neophocaena asiaeorientalis asiaeorientalis (assembly GCF_003031525.2). Classification (NCBI taxonomy): domain Eukaryota; kingdom Metazoa; phylum Chordata; class Mammalia; order Artiodactyla; family Phocoenidae; genus Neophocaena; species Neophocaena asiaeorientalis. The sequence continues at coordinate 3,171,135 of NW_020171817.1, forward strand.
CCCTGAGCGTGGAGCTCGATGACCAGGGGCTGAGGTTGGTTGGAGATGCACACAAGCAGCTGGAGCCCTGGTGACCCTCCAGGTCTATCCTTGGAGAGTCTGTGATCCACTGAGGGAAGGGAAGGACACACAGTCCCCGGGAAATGTCAGTAAGAGCTTCCCCAGGTCGGAGAAGGGAGTCAAGTGCACTTATGTTTAAATGGACCAGATGACGTGATGGAGCCTGGGAGCTAATAGGCTCTTAGAGTTGGAAGGGTCCTTGGAGAGCATCCGGGACAGTTTTGAAATTTCCAGTTAGGACGCTGCGTCCGGTATCTCGGGGTTCCCTGCTGGGCTGCGCCGTGGAGTCCCAGGTCCCAGGCCGGTGCTGTTTCAGCTGCCCACGCCTCCGCGTACACACACCCCGCCACCACCGATGCTCGGGCTTCCCCGTCCCCCGCTCCCCTTCTAGAGCTGAGTGAGCACCAGACTTTGCACTTGGAATCTAACCACACAGCCAATGTAGACACACAAAGACGATCTCTTTGTTGCCCTTTTAAAATTACTCCAAATTGTGCTTGTTGGTGAGAAGTCAGTTTATATATAGGATTATATAAAGTAAAAGGTGGAGTCACCCGTTTGGTTGAAAACGCACACGGATTGCGCTGGATCCTCACGGCGACCCTGGGCCGTGTTATCCTCACCTGAGACAGGTGAGAGCTTAGAGAGGTCAGGCGACCTGGGCAGAGCCCACGTCGTGTGCGGTCGTCTTAGCCTGAAACCCAGCCTCGTTCTGCTCCAGCTTCAAACCCACAGGGCGGGCGTATGGCAAGAGTGCTCGGACTGCCAGAGCGCCTCTCTGGGGGGGAGAGACGCCCCTCTGGACTGGTGTAGGGTCGGCAGGTGTGGCCCCTGAGTCTGAACGGCGGAGCTTTCTCTAAACTGTGGGGAAGGAGGGAGCACAGTAGGAGGAGGGGGATGTGGGGAGAGCATCGGATCCCCTTCTGAATATTTCCCTTACTGCTTTCGCTTTCAGAAATCATGAGATCCAATGGATTTTGCCTAGCAAATACCGAAACGATCGTTATTGACCACAGCATACCAAACGGAAAAGACCAGCACGCAGCTGTGGACCCCTCGGAGCACCTGTAAGTGCACTGATTCGAGTGTCATTTTACACACGAGGTCCTGAGCCGTCAGCCAGTGCCCGGGCCAGGTTCCCTGCCCACTCAGGGCTCTAGGAAGGGGACAGAGTGTGACCACGCGGCTGGCAGTGGGGAGGGGGGACATTCAGGAGGAGTTGCCTGGCTTCACGTCTGGGCTGTGCTGGGCCCTGGAGGGTCCGGGGCCACCAGCCTCCCCGTGGAAAAAAAACTCCCAGGGGGCTTCTTTGTGGCTCACGGACCTGCCCTGCGGGGAGGGCGGATGCATCGGCTTAGAGAAGGCAGGCAGCTAAAGACCCCCTGCCCTCCGTGCTTCCTTCCTCGGGTGACAGAACATGGACCACGATGGGGGCTCTAGGAAAGCCACCCCGGGTGCTGCCAGCCGTCTCGGGGTTATCGGGCAGGACCTGGCTCGGGTGACTGTCAAGGCCACGCCCGGGGCTCTCCCTGCTGTGTGAGCTCAAGGAGTTCGTTCCCGTCTCCTGGCTCCTGTTCTCTCCGGGTGGGACCGCTGTGCTCTCGCAGGGTCTCCTGAAGGCTCAGGTGACGAGCGTGGACGCCTGACACTGGGACCCCCAGGCAGCTCTGGAAGCTCAGCGTCTCCTGCGGGCACTTGACCGGCACAAGCCCGGAACCAGGGGGCCTCTCAGAGTCCGGGGGTCCCTCCGCACCCCGTCAGCCCCACGTGAAAGCGGACCAGGACCGACCCAATGCCGCCATGCCTCGCGCTCAGCCGGGACCACGCACATCGTACACACCGTGTGTGCACAGACGGCTCCCAGCCCGAGGGTCCCCCGAGCCAACTTGGAGCTGGCATCGTGGGTCCGAGGCTGACGTGGATTACATGGCGATAGAAGGAGGTCCTGCTTCATGGGAGGACCTTCTGACCGGGCTTGTCCTGGTGGAGTGGTTGGTGGACCACCAGGGGCTGCAGGGTCCTGGCTCTGGCTCTGCATCCCAGGGACGCGTTCTGTCTCTGAGAGGCCCCGAGAGGCCCTCTGCCCCTGGCATGAGGCCAGCTCTGAGAAGGAAGTTCAACCATGAATCATTTTGGAGAAGCATGGAGAGAAAGCAAGGGCTGTAATGTAACTTTTCCAGCCAGCCCGGGGCTCTGCGTGGACAGGGCGACCCATCCTCAATCTGCAGTGCCGGGTTGGTGGGAGAGAAAGATCGCGGGGAAACCTCTGCGATCCCAGGATAGCTTAACGAGGAGATGTCGGCCTCCGAGCGGCCCCGGAGCATCTCCAGGGAACTTGGGCTTGCCGGGCATTTCTCTAGGTGCCTGACCTCGGGCAGCCCCGCAGTGATGGTCTTCTGCCGTCTGTCTCTCGGGAGGGTCTGTCTGAACATTCCAGGGGACAGGAGGTCACAGAGAGAAGCCTCTCCTGGCCACAGCTGTCCTCAGTGGTCCTCGACGGCAACTGTGTGGCCCCAAGGCTGTGGATCAATGCTGCCAGGCCTGCTGTTAGGACCTGTCAGTCCCGACACTGTCCCTGGGGGAGAGCAGCTACAGTACTCAGACCGGAGACCCCCCTGCACTCAGGGACCAAGTGTGTGTGCCTGGTGGGGATGTGTGTGAGAGCGGGACGGCTGGGCCTCAGCCTTGTGACCACCCTGGTTGGCTGGAGGGGTTGCCAGGCTCCGGGAGATTCTGCCCAGGCCTGGGGCGAGCCCCGACCCTGTCCTCACTGGTTAGAAGCAGGGGGATTTGCCAGGCCTGCTGAGGACCACGGGGGCTGAAGGGGACCCCGGACTCTGCTGAGCATCCCAGGTCCCCTTCCTTCCCCAGTTCTCAGGGGATCTGAGGGCAGGAGAGGTAGCAGGGGCAGGAAGCTGCTGGGCAGGGCTGTGTCGTGGCCGCCACCGGGCCCGTCCCTCACCTGCCTGGAGCCTTTCCCTGCACCTGAGGGCCCCCTCTCGGCCTCACTGCCTGCACGGACGCAGGGCTCCACGCATCTCCACACACGCCCGTCAGCATGGGCTTAAAGGGAAACCCACCTCCATGCCTTTCCTGTCTGATTTCGAAGCTGCCATCGCCGCCTCCTCCGCTTCTCCCTTGCAACTTAGAGGCAGCAGGCCTCCCTGGGACCCCGTCCACCCCACGTGCCCCGGGTGCTGGGGGGGGGGGGCACCTCTCTGCCCTCCCCTTCCCCCATCCCGGCTGGCTCCCCAGCCAGTGTAGCCAGGCCGGCGGCTATGTGGTTTGGATGCCTCGTGCCCTGCCCGTCGCTGCCCGGCTTTCCGCTGTAGTTGAACTCCTGTGAGGTCTCAGTCACCGGGAGTCAGAGCAGGGGCAGTGTGGACAGCGTGCTCAGTGGCCCCAGGCCCTCTCCGCTGCCCGGGCAGGGCGTGCATCCGCCCCCCTCTGCCACTCCCCTTTGTTTGGACTGGTTCTCGGCTGGGGAGCAATGGGAAAGGTACAGGCAGCATCTGTGTCCCCTCCTGGGGAGAAGGTCCTCCGTGCACTGTTTTCTCTGTGAAGCATCTTTTAAAATTTGTAGTCCTTTTTTTCCAGCTTAAGCAAGTGGGCTTAAGCCGAGGCTGAGTTAGGCAGGGCGCGGAAATGGTTTCCATTCCTGGGGAATCCACGTTGAGAAGGTATTTAGGTCACCTCACATTTGGGGCACAAATCCTTCCTTGAGTTCTTCCCGTGCCCGCCATGTAATGCCTCACATTGAGTGCAGGACCCAAATGCAGGAACCCGCCCTCTGCTAACCTCTGCCCTCACCCAGCTCCTCCCTGACTCCTGCCTCCTTGGTCGTGTGTGCACGTGGCCCAGGAAGCAGTCAGGCTGGGAGCTGGGACCACACGGCCTTCTTCACCCATCTTTGCCATGGTCCACAGGCCCAGCACGTGGCATGTCCCTGTGCCTGGTCCACTCTGTGTCCCCAGCACCTGGCCCAGAATAACCCCCAGATGGAGAGAGAAATACTCACTGTGTGAGTGGATGGATGGATGGATGAATGGATAGATGGATGGATGGATAGTTGGATGGATGGATGGATGGATTGATGCATAAATGGATGGATGGTTGGATGGCTGGCTGGCTGGCTGGCAGGCTGGATGGATGGATGGACAGATGGATGGATGGATGGATGGATGGATGGATGGATGGATGGATGGATGGATGGATTGATGCATAAATGGCTGGCTGGCTGGCTGGCAGGCTGGATGGATGGATTGTTGGATAAATGGATTGGTGGATGGATGGATGGATGGATGGATGGATGGATGGATGGATGGATGCCTCAATATTGGTCAGTGAGAGTAAATCAGTCTCTAAGGCAGTGAAAACCAAAGCTGTGATGGCTTTGGAGTCGGGCCCACGTGACTGATGAATTTGCAATCACGGTTCCTTCCACACTCGCTCCACACACAGCCTGGTGGTGGATGGGCCGGTGTCGTGGAGAGCCCTTCCTTGCTGTTCGATCCAAAGACCCTCCTGCCAGTGACCGTCTGCCCTTTGTCCAGTTCAGCGGGGCCGGGGGCCAGTGAGCCAGCCCTGGCCTCACCTCTGCTTTCCCGTTTCAGGTTTGAGAACGGCGGTGAGTTTGCCTCCGAGCTGGAGGATGGAGATGACCCAGCAGCTTATGTCACCAACCTGTCCTATTACCACCTGGTGCCTTTCGAGACGGACATTCTGGACTGAGTCTCCACGGGGCCCCTCCTCCCCCAGCTGGTGACCGTGGCTCCGCTGAAGTCCATCATGCCAGGGACCGGTCCTACCCAGCCGCCCGCGCCCACGGAGACCGTAAGTCTCCGACAACCAGGAGTTGGGTTACGGGGGTCCGGCACCCCTGCTGCTTCTAGGGGTCTTCCTGGCCTGTGTATGCATCCCCGGGACACGCCCGCTCCACGCCTGGAGGGGCCACAAGTGCCTGCAGGACGTCCCGGGCCGGGTCTGGACACCGGCTCCTCCCCCCACGTCTCCTCCCTCCACAAGCGCACAGAACATTTTGCGTGGCATCTTGGTGAGTCACCAAGTTCTGGACAACACAGGCGGGTGTGTTCTGTCATCCAGGATTTCCCTGGAAACCAGGACGTGCAGCTTCCATTCCTGTTTTTTATCCTATCCGGAAACTGTGGGCTTCGCGTCAGCCAAGGGAGTGTTTGCGGAAGGTTGGTTGTGAATGGGGTTTTGGCCGCGGGCATAGGGGAACCACTGACTGGTGCCCGTGTGATGAGCTCTGAGTGGTGACGATTCTCCCGAGAGGAAGGAGACCCCACCTGAGCTCCTACGAGGGCTGACAGCACAGTGACCCCTGGGCGGCTGAGGGCCCCCCTTCCTGCCGGTCACCAGGATCTCAGTGATATATTTGCCATATCAACCTGAGTGGACGGGAATCAGGGGGTCACCGAGTGCCCCCAGCGAGTCTCCCTCTGCCTTCGGGGAGGCTCTGGGCTCTGCGTGTTCATCTCCTCACAGCGAATACTAACGGCCAGAATTTCTCCTGTAAATAATAGTAAATTATTGAGAATCCTAATTCTTTTACACAGTCTGTTTTTTAATCTATTTTAATTAAATAAAACACATTACTCTACTTTTATTGGTTTAAGGTGTGGCTCTTGTTAGCCCTGCCCCACACGCTGCGCCTCCGGGCTGACCCCGGCACTCCCGTCTCATTGTCCTTTAGGAAATGTGCTGTTCTCACCCTGGGGAATGATCTATCCAAACTGCAAAGTAAACAAAGTGTTCTTTTGAGTTAGGGTTTCCCCTTTCTCCGTGCTCCGTGCTCCTCGCTGGCAGCCACGGGAAGCCTCCTGGAACCCAGCTGCGCAGCAGATGGGCTTCCCGCGGCTTTTGCGTCTCCCTCTGCTTCCAGCTGTGCTCGATTGGGTGCAGCCTGCTTCCAAACAGGCTGTCAGGCGGCCAATGGGGTCGACCAGTTGCCTTCTTCTCTTGGGGGTAAAATTCAGGTCTGTGCAGGACGGGGCCTCTTGCCTGGCGGGGTTAGAATCAATCACGACTAACCACCTTCCGAGTTCCAATCATTGATTCCTGGGTTTTCCTCGTTACCCACATTCTGCAGGGGACTTCTCCCCAGCTCTGGGGCCACAGTGATGGCAGCCCCCTGAGCTCCTCTGCTCACGGGGGCTGTGTTACCCCCTCACGGCCCAGCTTGGCTCCCCAAGACCCGCCCCCCAGCTTTCATGCACGAAGCTTCGCTGTTTCCAGTCAACGCACCATGAGATCTCAGATGTTTGGATATTTGTTTTCCTATAAAACACATCAGAATGTTCTCTGGCTTCTTTTTTTTTTTTAATGTTTTTTTCTGGAAAAACATGACCTTCTAGACCCATTTGTTATGTCCCCGCATTTGAAAGATGTTGCCGAGTTGTCTTCCAGAGAAGTCATACCCGCCACCAGTGCCTGTGCCGTGGCTTCTATTGATAGAAATTGAGGTCGTTTCAACTGTTTCACAAAACAAGAAGCAAAGGGTGTGTCTGAACACACACAAAACTCCTCATGAATGGGAATGAATTTGTAGAATAAGGTGACTGTTGGTTTGTGGGAGTTTTTTTTAGATGTGAAACGTACGTAGTTCTTTTCATGAAGGAAATTGGCCTTTATGTCACTTAGCTTCTACAGCCTAATACAAGCTCCAGACGTAGTGACTGAACAGTTCTAGGGTCGGCTGTGTGCGCTGGGCTTAACCAGGTGGTTCTGCTACCGGGGCTCAGGCTTGGTGATGCTGGCCGGGCTCACTGAGGGAGAGCTGGTGGACGAGGGCCTGGCGGGCTGGACCGTCATCTCTGCATCCCCTGCCCTCTATCCTCCAGTTGGCTAGCTCGGGCTTTTCACACTGCGACTCGGCATTCCAGGCCAGACAGAGGCCACGCCCCAAAGTGCAGGTGCTTTTCAAGTCTGTTTCCATCCCATTTGTTACCTTCCCAGAGGCTTAAGCCCGGCAGTGTGGGAAGTCAACGGGTACAGGGAGGTATCGACAAGTTGGGGCCATGTTGCAATCAATTCACTTCATCCCATAAAGGCCTGATCTTAAGTCTCTGCTTTAAGAATCTGGGCTTGTCACTCCAGTCCCTCTTGGTGGTAAAGCCAGGTGCAGTGTAGGTTGGGGGTAGGTGAGTTATGGTCTCCAGGCCCCTGCTTGGGTTTGGAGCGGCTGGTCACACAGTTTCAGGTCTAGAATACAAGCTTCTTTCCACTAAAGTTCATTTTTTTCTCAAGAGAAGTAGGTCTGGCTAGAGCAATGGGGCCCTTGAGACCCGGGGACAGGGCTGCAGCTGAATGCAGGACACACCTCCTTTTGGTGGTTTTGAAAATATATTTTTATTTTCTGAACAGTCTGCTTTCCTGCTCTTTAAGGGAGCTTAATGACCAGGTATCCCTCTGGTGTTCCACCCCGCCCAGCAGGAAGGGTTTGATTTTTGCCTATTTCAGCTGCAAATGTGTTTAATGGAAACAGACGACATCAAAACTGGGGCTTTGAGACACTGGAACAGCTGGATGACGGGATAAAGAGTCCTCCAGTGACTTGAGATGTTGACTCGTTGACAACAGTCTGATTGGCACTTATCATCCACCCACTGTATTTCTTTTTTTTTCATTTCATGAGTGGAGTTGACGTGACTGAGTCAGCCCGGGAGCCTGCTGTTTTGGGGAGAGGAGCCTGCAATAAAGTCCACGACATTAGTCTTCTGAGCATTTAGGCAGAGCTGCCGTGACTTCCCAGCCCTGAGGCAGGAGTGTTGCTGGGATGGGACTGGTGTCACCAGTGCCCAAGCCTGGACACCAGGCACGGGAAGAAGGATGGGGCGAAGGAAGAGAAGTGACACTCGCCGAGCATCCCTGACGCCCCAGGTACTGCGAGGGGCGATGCATGTACAGGCGTGTGTGCGGGGCGGTCTCGGTTCTGAGCAGACGTCAGCCAGCAGGTGGAAACACACAAAACAAACGAGTGTGAAGGTCCTCTCGGACTCTGTGGACAGGAGGCCTGACTCCTTCAGCCTCTGGGGAGCTTCACACAGCAGTCAGCTCACAGGACAGTCTAAGGGCACTCCTGTTTTGAGGGCAGGTTGCCATCCAGTCTGGTCCCAGCTCAGACTTGAGTTAGAGCTGCTTTCTTCAGAGCTGGACTCCCCGGGCCTGGGCTCAGCCTCCAGACACGAGCTGAGCAATTTGTGGGGACCAGGAGTTCCTCCAGGGCCCCTGGGATCTGGTCGGATGAGCCCAGAGACCTGGCATGGCGCGGTCACCCCCGTCATCCCAGCCCCACAAAGACGCCGCACAGGGCCTCTGTCTCCCCAGTGGCTGGACGGGTTAGTACCGTCCCCCCAGCACCCCCGGGCTGGGCAGTATTCACTCTCTCCAGGAACCTGGCTCCACTGGATGGTCAGGTGCAGGGTGGTCATGGGGGATGCTTGTACCAGTCCCTCCCCGGAAAGAAAATAAGAAAAAAATGAAGAAGTTGAGTTGACGGTTTGTGTTTGGCACAAAGGAAGACAGTTGGGCCAGGGCCCTGGTATCCTCAGGGGTCTCTCTCCCCGTGCTCCCCGGGGTCCCTGGGGATGGGTCTTTCGGCTTCCTGGGTTACCAGCAGCAAGGAACACATTTGGATTCGGAAGATCCCAGTTCTTCGGTGGGGGGCAGCTGGATTTGGGGGAGTCCTCCCCACGGCAGGTGGGTTGCCATCAGGGTGCCCACGTTGCTTCTGGCTTTGCCCCTGCCATGTTTTCTCACAGGGGAGCCTGGGTTAAGTCTGGGCTTGCTGCAGCTCCCAGGCTCCTGGCAGGCAGGCCTTTCCCCATCCCGCCCGTTCTGTGTGGAGCCTTCCTCCGGCAGGGCCCTGCTCCCATCGTCCACCTACAGCTGGAGCCCCGGCCGCTCCCGGCCCCAGGTACGCGGCCCGTCCTCCACCATTACCGTGAAGGGCTTCCGGTTACCAGCGGACTCATTACCTCTGAGTTCTGTTTACAGACCTGCGTCTCCCCAGCCCCCAAACACTCGGCTCAGAGCCCACATGATCCATCCTGCGTGGCTGGCTCTGCACAGGGAGAGAAAAACCAGTTCGGGGGTGAATTGGACAGAACATTCCAGAAAGTTCTCTTTTCACAAATCTTTTCCAAACATCTAAGGAGCCTGATTAGACGTCACCATTTAGTTTAGTATCTTCTCGGTGATCAGTTTTAAAAATTGACTCTGACCAGGGCCAGGATTATGCTGGTCTTGGGAGGTCTGCAAGCGGCCTGATGCTGGGGGGTCACCTGTCCTTTCTGGGGCCTGGCCGTTTCCTTCTCATACACAAAGCAGCCAAGCCCGCTCGTGGTTTCTTACTGTCACTCTCTGTCCTGATTATCCACCTGGAGTAGGTTCAAGTGCTGTTACTATTGTTAATCACTGTTCATAATTGTTATTACACGTTAGGAGTGAAAAGGTCCAGGCTGTAATTCTCCTCTTACAGCTGTGTATTAGTGATGAGGGTCAAAGCTGCTGTGATAAATCACTAGGCAGTGTAGACTGTAGCAGCTGTACTGTCTTTGGAGCCAGATGGACGGAGGTTCGGATCTCGGCTACACCACTGAATGGGTAGCTCTCAGCCAGTCACATGACCTCTCTGCCCCTCAGTTTACTCAGCTGGAAACAGGAGAGATCATAAGGCCTTCACAGTCTGTTATGAGGATTAAATGAAAGAAGGGATGGGAAACACTTAGCAATGTCTGGAAAATAAGATGGTCAATAGGTGATAGATTCTGGTACAGGACATCCATTTTTGGAGCCAGTTATAGTAGAATTTGGTCTAGGACAACTGATTTGTTTCCTTAAAGACGAAGCAGGCTGTGCGTGTTCATATTCACAGGTACAAGTTTCTGTTCTGAAGGGGGACAAGGAGGGTTGGGACGATTTGCAGTTGGCACGTCCGAGGCTGGTTTCAGAGGGAAGCTTAACCAACAGGCACAGGGCGTCGCCGGGCTCCGTGCTGGTGGCCGTGAGCTGGACGGATCACTGGCCTGACCAGTGGGCATTTCTTATGTTTTCATGGATAATTCATATGAAGGTGCCCAGTATGTGTGTGAAGAATACACTCGAGGAATAGGACAGGGAGAAATAAGGTGAGAAAAGGGTGAAGGGCATTTTGCCTTGATTTAATCAACTTTGTTCATCACTATTCAAACCCACAGAATCACGGCCTTCGGGGTGGTGCAGAGCTGCAAACTCGCACGCAGGTACACGTTGGTTGTGCCGTCTCTCCATCTGGCGGTGCACCTGCTGTGTGACCCCCCACCCAGGCCCCCCCAAACATTCTCACGGGCAGAGTCAGACTCCCATCAGACCTTCCCAGCTTCCCTTCGCCTCATGAAACCTGCCACCAGACTGCTTCCTTACCCAGAGGTACAGAAGCCTCTTGACAGTATAAGGAGGCATCCCTTCCCTGGGTACTGGAAATGTTACCAGGGATCAAAATCTCAACCCCAGGGAAGGGGCTCTAATGGTCGAATTCCAGAGCTCAGCTGTGGGCGGGAGAAGGACGGGGCTTAGCGTCAGGATAACACCCAGACGCTGCCCTGAATTGGAGTGTTGAGCGCTGACCCTGACTGCTCTCAGCAAAGCTGTGATGGGGTGCCAGGCTCTGCCTCAGGGCCCATGAGATGGGGGCAAGTGGGCTAGGAGAGCCCTCACTCTGCTTCATCCCCAGCTCACAGCTCTGGGAACTTTTAGGACACTAAGATTTGGTTTTATATAAAGCCATCAGTATTAGCTGTGGTCACAACCTCAAAAGTCCTCCGTCTTCCCCTCCTTTCCTTCTGCTGCAGTTTGAAGGAAAGTCTTTGGGCTTTGGAGGCTGACAGATGTGGGTTGAAATCCTCAGAGCTGCATGCGTTGGGTCAGCCACCCAGTACCATGCCCGGGGGTCTGGAGGGAGGGGGTGCAGGGAACAGCAGCCCAGGAGAGGGAACAGCAGTGCAAAGACCTTGAGCAGAAGGACCTTGGCCTTCAGTGACCGGGCACTTCGGTTGACCAGCTTCTCCCCCAGATTGTCCAAGAGCAATGAGGGAAAGGAGACGGTGAGACCTCACCATGCTGGCACAGGGCAGGTTCGCCCCTTGCCAAGGCCAAGGATGCCCATCTTATGAAAGCCCTAGAAAACCTTGCTCCCCTCACAAAGAGGGGATGTTCTGGAACTTAGAAGGTTTGGCAGCAACAGGGATCCAGGAAGCCAGAAGCCCCGCACAGCAGGAGGGGCCACCCACCCCAGGACTGGCCTGTGAAGGGGGAAATGCTGTCCTTCAACCGGGGGCAGGCAGCAGGGGCAGGGACAGCCTCACCTGGTCCCTGCAGGGCCGGCTCCCTGGGGGTGGTTCCTTCTCTGTCCCTGCTTTGTCACACAGGGTGAGAAAGTCGAAGGACTATAGGATTTCTTCGCCGTAGGTCCCAGCTGAGCCTGAATCATTCATACGTGCTGGATCAATTATTCAGGACGATGGATTGGCGTGTGCGGTGCAGGTTTGCTAGTAAACAAGAGGCCTGAGCAGCATCGGGCAGGAGAGACAGGCCCCGCCGGCCCCTGCTGATGGCATCCGTGTCTTGCCCTGGCTTCAGGGCTCTTGCTGGAGAGATCAGTGACCCCACAGGCACTCCCCAGACAGGTCCGGGGGTGGCAGTGTGGCTAGACCCTGTCCCTAGGCCTGGCTCCTGCCACCGGATTGTATCTGATCTCAGGTTGGCCGTAGCTCTGCCAAGACTTCTTATGTGTCTGCATTCTCCATCATTCGTTGTGGAATGTCTTCGTGAGCAGTCGTGAAACAGATCTTTGGCACGAATCCTTGTCCCAGCGTGGAGGGTGTGAGACTGAAAATCCACACAGCTCGGGCCCCAGATGAATGTGGACCCCTCGGCCGGCGAGGTGGTGGGGATTTTCTGAGCCATCCCACTGGGATTGCCGGAGCCTCCTGTCCCAACCCCCGTGCCTGTCCAGGCTGCCCCCCTGCCACCCACATATTCTCCCTTGATTTCACATCCTTCTCTGCCTTCAAGTGCCCAAAGCAGCCTTCTCTCTCCTTCTCCAAACCCACTCTTTCCCAGCGATCTCCATCCAGAAACTCGGGAACCGTTCTTGACACTCCCCCGCCCCC